>NC_090371.1:52399541-52700190 GCF_036365525.1 Heterodontus francisci | reverse complement strand
TCGCTAAACAGTGCCCCTGCTTTTTTGCAACCTTCCTCCCGTGAAACACCTCATCAAACACCTTCTGAAGATCAATATGTACTGTATTTATTACATTTCCATTATCTATACAATCAGTAGCTTATTCAAAAACGTGACCAGAATGTTGAGCGCAACATATCTTTAACAAATCCAACTGTCTCCTTGGATAGATAACCTGTGCATCGCAGAATGTTTCAAGAATTTAATATTGAATTATAGATTCTAAAAGTCTGCCCACAGCTGATGTCAGGTTAACTAGTCTTACAGTAACTCGATTTATCCTTCTATCGCTTCTTGAACAAGAGGGTTACATTTACTACCAGTCCCTTGGCACAATTTGCATTATCTAAGAAGGACTGAAAAATTGTGATCAGAGCCTCATCTTCCTCCTCTCTAAATTCCTTCAAGAAAAAGAAAGAAGAGCTTTCATTTATACAACACATTTTTATATCCTTGGGCTATCCCAATGTATTTAACAGTCAACAGATTGTTTTAAAGTGTATACACTGTTTTGTGGGCAAACACAACAAACAATCTGGGCACATCAAGCCCTGACAAACAAGCAGTGAATGTAAGACCAGACATTCTGAAGAGGACTGTGTTGGTGGGTGGTTGGTGTTATTGGCCGAGGAAGGAAGTGTTGGCCAGGAGACCAAGAGAACTCCTGTTCTTCTTTGACCAGTTCCATGGGATCTTTCATGTCTATCTCAGATGGATCCTCAGTTTAACATCTCATCCTCTGACAATTCTTTCAGTATTGCAATGATGTGCAAGTTTAGATTACATGCTCAAATCCTGCATTGGCACTTCCACCCAGCACCTCTGACTCAGAGTGACTCAACTCCTGACTCTCCAAAGCCTCTTTACAACCTACAAGCCACAAGTCAGGAGTGTGATGGAATACTCTCCACTTGTCTGGATGGGTAGAGTTTCAACAACATTCAAGAAGCTCGACACTATCTGAGACAAAGCAGTCATTCAAGTCGCCATTCCTTCATCATCGTCACTGTGGGAGTGCCTTCACCACATGGATTGCAGCAGTTCAAGCATATGGCTTATCACCATCTTCCCAAGAGCACCAGAGATCGACAATAAATGTTGGCCTTGCCTGCAACACCCACATCCCGTGAATGAATCATAATTTAAAATATCAGGACCTGGTGATTTGTCCAGATTAAGTTCTGCTAATTTTTACAGAAACAATTCCTTTCTCCGTTATGATAATTGTTTCATATCACAGACCTATATTCTCATTTTCAGCATCATTGATAAAAACTGATGCAAAATATTCACATCTTCGTCCTCCGCAAGATTCCCCACTTATTCCTGAGCAATTGTACTGTACTATAATCTACAACAGCCACAGTTGTCTACCTAAAAACAACAATGGCTGACCTTCAAAAGTAACCCATTAGTCATGGGTTTTGGATGTCTTGATGATCTGATAAAATACTATACAAATACAAATCATTTCATTCAGAAATTATTCCAAATCTATCGATATTTATCTCAGTTTTCAACACTGCACCATTTTATTTTGCTAGGAACCTTTAATAATCTATCTTTAACAGCAGTTTGTGCTGGCTGAGAAGACAATATAAATTGGAGTAATGAAGCTTAGTATAAGGGGCAATATTGTACAGCATTAACTGCAACAAAGCCATTATCCAAAGATGCTCATGAATGTTTCTACAAGTCCACTGGAATGTATATGAAGTATATTTAAAAGGATTGTGCTGCACAGAAACCATGACAGTGATTACATGTTGAAAACAGATGTAACCATTTCTGTACAGTCTCTGACAGTCATTCAAAAAGAAGACTCTAGTTGTGAACATTTTATAGAGTACTTCTTTTTAACATAGAAGTACGTAGAATGTTCAGCACAGAAACAGGCCATTGGGCCCAACTGGTCCACACGAGCCTTCTGCCACCCTACTTCATTTAACCATATCAGAACATCCTTCCATTCCTTTCTCCCTCACGTACTCATATGGCTTCTTTTAAAGGCAGCTATGCTATTGGCCTCAATTACTCCTAGTGGGAGTGAGTTTCACATTCTAACTACTCTCTGGCTACAGAACTTTCTTCTGAATTCATTATTGGATTTTATAGTAACTATCATATTTATGACCCCTAACATATTTGACATTAAGTGATGGAAGAGTCAGAAATTCCAACAACTCATTATCAGGAAGTCTAAATCCATCGCCCATGCCATTAACTCTTTCTCCACCCGTAGCTGGTGTACCAGAAAACACCAATCATGGCATATTTTTCACCCAGAGCCAAGCTTCAAATTGCATATCTTATCTGTTGCCAAGACAGTTTACTTCCACCTCTGCAACAGTACTCACCTCTGCTCCTACTGATCAACGCTGCCAAAAGTCCAATGGCCTCACTTAACTATAGCTGCTTAACCCGAGATGGATCCTCAATATTTTGGTTTTGAAATGACTACTTTTAAAAAATGTGAATTTGTTAGGGTAAATGTAACCAGGTTTAGTGTCTCATATGGAGGGTAAATGCCAACACAAACTGTTTTGTACAACAGTCTGAAAGACAAAAATGCTAATTATTTATTAAAGACAGCGAGTGTGTCCAGGAAGGTTTCCTGACTCAATATGTAGCTAGGCCGACTAGAGGGGAGGCTATGTTGGACTTGGTGCTTGGCAACGAACCAGGTGGCAGATCTCTCGGTGGGAGAGCATTTCGGTGATAGTGATCACAACTCCCTGACCTTTACTATAGTCATGGAGAGGGACAGGAGCAGACGGGATGGGAAAATATTTAATTGGGGGAGGGGGAATTACAATGCTATTAGGCAGGAACTGGGGAGCATAAACTGGGAACAGATGTTCTCAGGGAAATGCACGTAAGAAATGTGGAGGTTGTTTAGGGAGCACTTGCTGCAACTGCTGGATAGGTTTGTCCCAATGAGGCAAGGAAGGGATGGTAGGGTGAAGGAACCTTGGATGACAAGAGATGTGGAACAGCTAGTCAAGAGGAAGAAGGAAGCTTACTTAAGGTTGAGGAAGCAAGGATCAGACAGGGCTCTAGAGGGCTACAAGGTAGCCAGGAAGGAACTGAAGAATGGACTTAGGAGAGCTAGAAGGGGACATGAAAAAGTCTTGGCGAGTCGGATTAAGGAAAATCCCAAGGCGTTCTACACTTATGTGAGGAACAAGAGGATGGCCAGAGTGAGGGTAGGGCCGATCAGGGATAGTGGAGGGAACTTGTGCCTGGAGTCGGAGGAGGTAGGGGAGGTCCTAAATGAATACTTTGCTTCAGTATTCACTAGTGAGAGGGACCTGGTCGTTTGTGAAGACAGTGTGGAACAGGCTGATATGCTCGAACAGGTTGAGGTTAAGAGGGAGGATGTGCTGGAATTTTGAATGATATAAGGACAGATAAGTCCCCGGGGCCAGACGGGATATACCCAAGGATATTATGGGAAGCGAGGGAAGAGATTGCTGCGCTTTTGGCGATGACCTTTGCGTCCTCACTGTCCACTGGAGTAGTACCAGATGATTGGAGGGTGGCAAATGTTGTTCCCTTGTTCAAGAAAGGGAATTATAGACCAGTCAGTCTTACGTCGGTAGTGGGCAAATTATTGGAGAGGATTCTGAGAGACAGGATTTATGATTATTTAGAAAAGCATGGTTTGATTAGAGACAGTCAGCATGGCTTTGTGAGGGGCAGGTCGTGCCTCACAAGCCTTATTGAATTCTTTGAAGATGTGACAAAACACATTGATGAAGGAAGAGCAGTGGATGTGGTGTATATGGATTTTAGCAAGGCGTTTGATAAGGTTCCCCATGGTAGGCTCATTCAGAAAGTGGGGAGGCATGGGATACAGGGGAAGTTGGCTGTCTGGATACAAAATTGGCTGGCCCATAGAAGACAGAGGGTGGTAGTAGATGGAAAGTATTCAGCATGGAGCTTGGTGACCAGTGGTGTTCCGCAGGGATCTGTTCTGGGACCTCTGCTCTTTGTGATTTTTATAAATGACTTGGATGAGGAAGTGCTGGGTCAGCAAGTTTGCCGATGACACGAAGGTTGCTGGAGTTGTGGATAGTGTGGAAGGCAGTTGTAGGTTGCAACGGGACATTGACAGGATGCAGAGCTGGGCTGAGAAGTGGCAGATGGAGTTCAACCTGGAAAAGTGTGAAGTGATTCATTTTGGAAGGTCGAATTTGAATGCAGAATACAGGCTTAAAGACAGGATTCTTGGTAGTGTGGAGGAACAAAGGGATCTTGGGGTCCATGTCCATAGATCGCTCAAAGTTGCCACCCAAGTTGATAGGGTTGTTAAGAAGGCGTATGGTGTGTTGGCTTTCATTAACAGGGGGATTGAGTTTAAGAGCCGCGAGGTTATGCTGCAGCTCTATAAGGCCCTGGTTAGACCACACTTGGAATATTGTGTTCAGTTCTGGTCGCCTCATTATAGGAAGGATGTGGAAGCTTTAGAGAGGGTGCAGAGGAGATTTACCAGGATGCTGCCTGGACTGGAGGGCATGTCTTACGAAGAAAGATTGAGGGAGCTAGGGCTTTTCTCATTGGAGCGCAGAAGGATGAGAGGTGACTTGATAGAGGGGTACAAGATGATGAGAGGCATAGATAGAGTGGATAGCCAGAGACTTTTTCCCAGGGTGGAAAGGGCTATCACCAGGGGGCATAATTTTAAGGTGATTGGAGGAAAGTTTTGGGAAGATGTCAGAGGTAGGTTCTTTACACAGAGAGTGGTGGGTGCGTGGAATGCGCTGCCAGCGGTGGTAGTAGAAGCAGGTACATTAGGGACATTTAAGCGACTCTTGGATAGGTACATGGATGATAGTAGAATGAAGGGTAGATAGTTAGTTTGATCTTAGAGTAGGTTAAAGGTTCTGCACAACATCGTGGGCCGAAGGGCCTGTACTGTACTGTTCTATGTTCTATTTCTAAATGCATCAAGAAGTCATGTCATATTATCTGAATGGCAAAAGCCAAATAAAACTGTTGGCCTTTAACTGCAGTACCTGCTATGCTTGCAGGTGGCTCTGTGATGGAGCTTTTCAATGTTAAATGTCACATAACATTAGTTGATAAAACAATGGAGGTTTTATAGTAAATTTAGAATCTATAGTAATACACAGTTATTGTCTGTCCTTACTGTTTTAATTGGTCAGATTTTGATCCAGTGAAATTTTGCACCTGTGGGATGGCAGTTGGCTACATAGATGTTGTAACATTTTACTGAAATACTAAGGTACCGTATGTACTGAGCAGAACAAATTCTCCCATTTGATTTTCCCCTCCCCTCACCTCTCACTGACAGGAGACATTTCAACTTCTTCCAATGAATGTCAGCCGAGAGATCAGAAAGTGTGAGGAGCAGGACTCGAAGCTGTGTCTGTCCACATGCTCTTTGACAACCACCCATAAAAGGAACATTACTTTTCTGTGAGCTTTAGTTAGTGGTTGCTCCTTTGAGGCATAGCTGCTCTGATGTGGTCTCGACTGGAGTGCATGAGGCACATGTGGCTGCCAATGGTTATTGGCACCAGCAGGGTGGGGAGGGTGGTTAGTGGAGAAAAAGAAAAACGGAAGGTAAGGGGAGCCCAATAACAAAGTCACCCTGGCTGGAGAGATTAGGGAAGTGAGGTGGTGGGGAAACAGAGATACTCGTTTCACCACAAATGTTTTACGGGTCAGAAGGTAAAGGGAGACCAACAACAGTTACCCTGGCTGGAGGGATTGGGGAATGGGGGGAACGGGCATGGAGGGAGGGGAATGGCATGAGGTGGGGGGTTGGATGGAATGGGAGTGGCGGGGGAAACAGCAAAGAAGTGAGGGGGATGGCTTGGGGGACAGCATGGGTGGGATGGGGGATGGCATGAGAGGGGGTAAATGGCATGGGAGTGCAGGGAGATGGCATGGGGGGCAGGCATGGGAGTGGGGGGGAAGGCATGGGAGCAGGGTGGCAGTATGGGGGGGGATTGCATGGGGGTATGGGATAGGAAGGCGGGCCGACCTGGGAGGAGTGGCATTGATTGGGGACAGCATGGAAGGAGGGGTAATGACATGGTGGGGTGGAATAACTTTAAGGGGGGGAATGGCATGGGAGAGGGGGATGCAAGGGAGGGATGGAATGGAGATGAGAATGCCATAGGAAGAAGGGGTGGAGTGGGGGATGCGATGGGGATAATATGAGGGATGAAAGGAATGGGATGGGTATGGCATGGGAAGGATGGAATGACAAGGGATGGGGATTTTAAAAAGTACTGTTCCAATAAAGATACTAATTTCACTGCTGTTCACTGCTAGGGTCTCTGCTAGTTAGTATTAAAAAAAGGTTGCTTTGCATGCAGTTTCTGGCTCTGACCACTGAATGTCACTGTGGAGCAGCCTCTTGGTCTCTGTTAGCAGACTTGTTGGTACAGATAAGTATGCCAGGTTAGTTTGATAGTTTTCAATCAAAAATAAAAGTTCTTAGAATTTGCGTAACCACTCCCCCTTCCAAACCGACAGCTACCCAAGGTTGTAGCCCACCTAAAACCCCTGTTTTGAATTCTCCACCTTGAAACCCCTTCCACCCTGAATGATCCTCCCTCACCTCTGAGACCTTTTGGAGTCTCCAGAGCCCACCAGGCAGCCATAAACCACCCCCCACACTGCCAATCCATAGGCAGTGGCGTGCATCCATAAGCCGCTTCAAGCTCGCAAATGCATCATTGTCCAATCTCTTCACCAGTTGCCGGTCATTGGTCCCTTGCAAGGCAACACTGTTGTGTAACCTCTGTTGATATAGCACTCTAGTCCCTTCAAATCAACATTTCTGTTCATCCACTGTAAAATGTGCCTTTGCAATCCACCATCCCACGAAGCAGTATTTTGATTCCCCCTCCCCTGACATCCTGTAATGGCTCTCCTCCCATTGAGTAATATTCCAGCAACTTTCCTTTCCCTTACACTCTCCAAGAAACCCCCCCCCCCCCCCCCACCTATTGAACTGCTTTCTATTATTCTTCCTGCTTTGACGATCTTTCCCCACACCAAGAAGCATTTTGGTCACAGAATCAACCCGAGCCCCCAACCCCCTTGCCCCACCCCTTCCGCCTCACCTCCACTATCACCCCTCCACTTTACTGAGCAACACTCTTGCCATGGCGTCCCTTCCATTCACCAACTCTCTGATATTTCCTCCCCCATCCCAACATCCCCTTCACATGAGCAGGGCAGGCTTACCCTTCCCCCAACACAACTCACCCACCACTCATACAACTTCCCTCAAATAGGAAATTGTTAAATTGCTGTTGACCCATTGTTAACCCACCACTGTATCAGTGGGAAGAGGAATCAACCTTCGCAATCAATAGGACAATTAGAATCTAGTCAATCGCAACTTGAATACTGTACCAAGTGTTGACTCTCTTCATGTGTAATGCAATGGGAGATTGATTAAAGGGATGATGCCCTCCATGGCCAACTATTCGATTGCACAGCAATGAGTAAAGGCCTGCTCAGGTCTGCAATTGAAACCCGACCCGAGCCCAACAGAACCACATCCGACCCAAGCCAGACCCACCAGAGTCCTTTAATTTTTCGCCGCGCCTGACCTGACCCAATCACCGGAATGAAGTTGATTATATTAAAGAGGTGGTGCTCTACCTTGGATGGAATCACTCACTGCAGACTAGTGCGGAGTCCGGATGCACATTTCCCGCCTTGACGTCCTGGCTGTCACTGTGACTGACCCCGCACAACCCGAGCCCAAATGCCGGACCCGGAAGAGCGACCCAACCTGACCCAAACCCGACACATGTCATCGGGCCCGGTCAGGTTCGGCTCAGGTCGCCATGCTGTAGCAATGAGCACTGCTACTCAGACCAAATGTTTAAAAACTTCCATATCAGATAGTACTATTAATTACTACAGAAGCAGCTGTTGAATGCTGAATGTTTACAAGCTTCATTACTCATTTGTAACACATTTGTGTTGTGAAATCTCTGCTTGTCTACATTGCATGACATAGCTCAGAACACTAGCAGCAATGCTGCAATACCAACACATGTTGAAAGAAATATGAACGCGACTGAGTTTCTGCCTCAGACTTTCCTCAATACTGAGGGTTGTAAAAGCCAGCAGCATAAAACCCACATTATCCATATGGTACGGGGGTGGCAACACAATGGCAGCCGCCTTTTACAGAACAAAAACCATGCACTTGTTTACACTTGTTGTCTGTGATGCTTTGCAATTAAAACCCCACTTCATGAGAAAAAAAGAATAGAGGCTTACATTACCAAGCCTTCCGAAATCTCAGAAATGTTTCAAAGTGCTTCACGACTAAACCTTCTGTTGGAATTGTCATGATTAGCCTCACAAGACTACCCAGACTACCTAACAGAACAGATCCATTGGAAACAAACTATCTCAGGCCACTTGCTTCCTCATCCTGCCCTAATTTCTATATTCAAAGGTTATGCAGGACAGCAATGAATCCTTCTTACAGATCCACAAAGAAAACAATCCGCCAACATCCAACAGAATGCACTGGAAGAAACATTTCCACTTTGCTAATAACAGCAGCAATAACAAGTGAGAGGGTTCCAAAACATATCTGCAGCTTTTAGCACACGCAAATTTCGCACCAGGTTTACTGTATTTCAGAGTGAACACAACCATAATCTGTGATACCAAGGTTCATAAAATACCAAGACAGCATACCAACAGCAACTTTCCTAACTGAGAGGTCAGATCTTTTAATGGTTAGGAAGCTCGGGTTTTTGATTGAATTAGGAGTACGAGAGATAGGTGCAGACTTAGATGATAACAAGCTTCATAAATATGATGTGCTGTTAGTGTGGTGGGTGTACTGTTTGATTGATCTGGGTTTGATTGCATTAGTCTGTCCACGTATTTGTGTTCACTGTGATTGCTTAAGCCTATGGGTGGACCTCAAGAGTTAAAAGTGAAACTAAAAGACACAGCTTGGATCTTATACAGAAAACACACTGACTGCTATGAGGAGACATGTACTGAGATTGTGTAAGAACTTGTATAGTTTAAAGTGCTGTAAATAAACTAGTTGGTAATTTAATACAAGTGTGATATCTGCATTGTTCTGAGATAAATCAGATATACATATTATATCCAGCATCCCAGCATACACATAACAGTGGGATATTGTGTGTGAGGATAGCAGGGTGGAGTTATATATTGGAGATTTGTGGTTGGTTGACTATTCTGAAGCTTTGCTTTTATATCCTTTGGGGATATTTATGCAGGTCTTTTGAGCTGTTAATTGAGCCTCTGATAGACTGGATTTTAGATGGTCTGTGGAAAGAGCTGGGCTTGTTGAACCAACTGTTTTTGCCTCATGCTTTGGTTTCTTGTGTTGTAACTAAACTGCTGTACTCAGTTCCCAGGTCAGTAGAGGGTCACCCACAATATAAAAAAAAAATGGATAATTTCATTACCTTAAGTGCTTCTGAAAAGCATTAATGTAAAGTGAGCATTTGGGAATATTACAGCAACTGATTTTTTTAACATTTTAATTTTAACGAAAGGATCACATAAAATATGATAATATAAGAAGAATAATACATTTACAGGCAAGCATCTCTGCAACTTTTAACACATTCAAATTCAATTAGCACCAGGGTTCAGTGTGAGAGAGAGATCTTGATGAGTTGCTTCCCATAAAAATCCCAGTGGATAAATTGGACCCAGTCATGACCATTTTTTTGGCCGCACCCAATTCCCTTCACCTTCGGGCACACGTTCCAGTCACGATAACCACTTCATGCCTGGGAACCAACTTCTGTGCTCCTTGTATGGATCCTATCCATTTACTCCCTTATGGTAAAACTATTGTTCCTCCATACTGATTCCCAAGTCCTGTATTTTGAAAGACTGCTCTTAAGAAAGGAAACGTTTTTAAATTTAGCATGTTTTGGAAACAGCTGAATCGATTTAGGTTTCACTGTGGTTCCATTTTTTGATTAAAGCAAACTATTTCTTGAAGTGCCCTTATCTCTGATTCTGCAGTTAATCCATTTTTCATGTAATTACCTCTCTCCCCCTGGTTTTCATCACGAATAAGTGTGCCTCTCAGCTCTTTCACTGAATGTGCAACCTCGGATGTTAAATTAAATATAAGTTGCTGGGTAGCCCTAGCTCTCTTTAAAATATTTTGCAAGAGAATTAAGCTTTGCAAATTGGGTAAGATGTTTGATATTCTATTAGATTAGATTAGATTAGATTAGAGATACAGCACTGAAATAGGCCCTTCTGCCCACCGAGTCTGTGCCGACCATCAACCACCCATTTATACTAATCCTACATTAATCCCATATTCCTACCACATCCCCACCTTCCCTCAATTCCCCTACCACCTACCTATACCAGGGGCAATTTATAATGGCCAATTTACTTATCAACCTGCAAGTCTTTGGCTGTGGGAGGAAACCGGAGCACCCGGCAAAAACCCACACAGTCACAGAGAGAACTTGCAAACCCCGCACAGGCAGTACCCAGAATCGAACCCGGGTCGCTGGAGTTGTGAGGCTGCAGTGCTAACCACTGCGCCACTGTGCTGCAGTAAGAAATAGTAAGAAATTCACTGAAGGACACGGGAAAGCATGAAGTCATAGAAAATCTTCCAATTCATTTTTTCATAGATTAGACTATTCACAATCCTCTCATGAACTTGAGCCAATGCATTTGCTCTCCTGAAGAAAACTGCAGCAAAACTTTGCCCATCTTTGAAAGCGAAAGCTAAATAAAACTTCAGGATATCATCGAGCCTTATATCTTATAATATATCTGAAGGCAACAGGTTGGAACAGTCAAGTTAAGGCAGTAGCATTTGCAACAATTATCAGCCAGAAGTGCCGAGCTGATGATTCCTCTCGGCCTCCTCCTGAAGTCCCCAGCATCGCAGATGCCAGACTTCAGCCAATTCGATTCACTCCGCGTGATATCAAGAAACAACGGAAGGCACTGGATACTGCAAAGGCTATGGGCCCTGACAATATTCCAGCAATAGTACTGAAGACCTGTGCTCCAGAACTTGCTGCACCCCTAGCCAAGCTGTTCCAGTACAGCTACAACACTGGCATCTACCCGGCAATGTGGAAAATTGCCCAGGTATGTCCTGTACACAAAATGCAGGACAAGTCCAACCCAGCCAATTACTTCCCCATCAGCCTACTCTCAATCATCAGTAAAGTGATGGAAGGTGTCATCAACAGTGCCATCAAGCAGTACTTGCTTAGCAATAACCTGCTCAGTGACGCTCAGTTTGGGTTCCGTCAGGGCCACTCAGTTCATGACCTCATTACAGCCTTGGGTCAAACATGGACAAAAGAGCTGAACTCCAGAGGTGAAGTGAGAGTGACTGCCCTTGACATCAAGGCAGCATTTGACCGAGTATGGCATCAAGGAGCCCTAGCAAAACTGAAGTCAATGGGAATCAGGGGGAAAACTCTCTGCTGGTTGGAGTCATACCTAGCACAAAGGAAGATGGTTGTGTTTGTTGGAGGTCAATCTTCTGAGCTCCAGGACATCACTGCAGGAGTTCCTCAGGGTAGTGTCCTAGGCCCAACCATCTTCACTGCTTCATTAATGACTTTCCTTCAATCATTAGGTCAGAAGTGGGGATGTTTGCTGATGATTGCACAATGTTCAGCACCATTCACGACTCCTCAGATACTGAAGCAGTCCGTGTAGAAATGCAGCAAGACCTGGACAATATCCAGGCTTGGGCTGATAAGTGGCAAGTAACATTCGCACCACACAAGTGCCAGGCAATGACCATCTCCAACAAGAGAGAATCTAACCATCTCCCCTTGACATTCAATGGCATTACCATTGATGAATCCCACACTATCAACATCCTAGGGGCTACCATTGACTAGAAACTGAACTGGAGTAGCCATATAAATACCGTGGCTACAAGAGCAGGTCAGAGGCTAGGAATCCTGTGGCGAGTAACTCATCTCCTGACTCCCCAAAGCCTGTTCACCATCTACAAGGCACAAGTCAGGAGTGTGATGGAATACTCTCCACTTGCCTGGATGGGTGCAGCTCCAACAACACTCAAGAAGCTCGACACCATCCAGGACAAAGCAGCCTGCTTGATTGGCACCCCATCCACCAACTTCAACATTCACTCCCTCCACCACCAATCACACAGTGGCAGTAGTGTGTATCATATACAAGATGCACTGCAGCAACTCACCAAGACTTCAACAGCCCCTTCCAAACCCGTTATCTCTACCACCTTGAAGGACAGGGCAGCAGATGCATGGGAATACCACCATCTGCAAGTGCCCCTGCCAAGTCATACAACCTCCTGACTTGGAAATATATTGGCGTCCCTTCACTGTCGCTGAGTCGAAAACCTGGAAGCCCCTTCCTAATAGCACCGTAGCTGTACCGATAGCAGATAGACTGCAACGGTTCAAGAAGGTGGCTCATCATCACCTTCTCAAGGGTAACTGTGAATGGGCAACAAATTCAGGCCTTGCCAGCAATGCCCACATCCCGTGAACAAAAAAAACAAATAATTTGTGTAAGATCAATCACAATCACTTACAGCAGTGTGAACTATGGGGGAATTAGCCAACCATTTCCATTCTAGCTCTATGCAGTCTTTATTTATTTCCTTCCAATTTTACACTTTCTCCCTTAAATATGGCATCTGAAGCTGGCATACTGTTCCCCAAGACAGTCTCCCACCTTAAACTAGGTGCTTTCTGGTAACGATCCCAAATGGCTGTTCATCACAATCCCAATTCTGTGAGACTGCCAGAATTCCCATTGAGAATGGCTGGCAGCCTGAGTCAATCTGCCTTGCTGGGAGCTGACTGTCACATTTTGCAAGTGAGTTCATATCAATAATTAACACAAGCCCACACCACAACTTGAGCCTTTCGCCAGCTCTTACACTAATTGGGGAGTGCAATATCTGGCTAACAGTTCAAAGTTAAAAGTTGTATTCACTTTAAAGTAAGTGGTTGCACCCTGAAGGGGAATTATCGTTTCAGTGCCAACGAAGTTTAGGAATGGATGCCACAGCCGGAGAGGAAGAAATATTGGGCACAAAGAAAACCAAGAAAACGGAGTCTGTGAGCATTTACAGTAGATATGCAGCACTCAAACCACACATTTAAATACCAGAAAAATGATGCACCAATGCACAAGGTGGGTGCCAAGTAGGTTGCCCCATGTGACAACTTCAGGGCACCATTCCCAAATGACACAATCGCACCTTCGTCTGTCAGAGGTTGTTAACGAGGCTCAGTGAACTGGGCAGTATGTGAATTTCAAACACAATGCTTGCACTCTGGGGAGACCAGCAACCCAGGAAATGTTAGAACATTTAGTTTAAGGCACAGAAAGAGGCCACTTGGCCCATCGTGTCTGTGCCAACCGAAAAACGATCCACCTATTCTAATCCCACCTTCCAGCATTTGGTCCGTAGCCCTACAGATTATGGCACTTGAGGTGTACATCCAGACTCCTTTTGAATGAGTTGAGGTTTTCTGCCTCAAAAACCTTCAATGTAACTGAACTGTGCCATGCTCACCTAATGCCTCCTTGCTATAGGGAAAGTGATTATCCTGCTGCCTCTGACAAATGCCTAACACACTTATAGTCAGTCAAATGACTAAATTGGCATATGTCACTGATGGCGGCTGAGGAGGGTCCAGTGGTATAACATTTAACGCATGCGAATAGAATTAATCAGTTATCTGCAGGGGTAGTGATGCTCTTGTAAAGTGGAGTGTTGTCAGGGGCTCTAAAATGTAGATTGGAGTAGGAATTCTTAACACCTGGAAACAAAGAAGGCTCAAGTGGTTTGCTAGGGTCAGATTTACAGGGCTGCATTTTATTCTGGTGATGGGGACCCTAGCGGTAGGACAGAAGGTAGGAGAGACACCGTCTCAGCCCTCCGTCAGACTCCTGAAGCCATTTGACGGCGGGCAGGCAATTAACTGCCCGCCATCGGGGACGCAGTCCCTATAAGGGACAAGCTCCTGCCTCCAGAGGTGCCGGCCCATTGGAAGGTCATCAGCTCTGCAGTACCAGCAGCACCAATGGATTTTCCCCAAAGGAGGGACCCCTTGACCCCACCTAGGAGGCCACCAGGCTATACCTGGTGCACCTTCCCGTGGCGGTGGGCCCCTCAGCCTTTCACAAAATTAATGTGGAGGCGGGAAGACGTCCTTAGGTGGGGCAGGAAGCCCGATCCTGCTGCGAACAAAATGGCAGAGGGCCCCGGCAAAGTCGGGAATGGTGCACCCTGCCTTTCTGTTTGGCCTGCATGCTTAAAATTCTGTCCACAGTCTCCGAGAATTGTCAAAGGTGAACGACCATTGACTTTTGATCTGGATTAATTTGTCAGGCTTTCCTAGGTCTGGAGACTGAAAGGAAAAAACTAGAACCGGCAGTCAGCTGTTGCACAGCCTGAGGAGAGAGAGAGAGAGAGAGAGAGACCAGTGAGTTGTTTCTCAGAAAACAGCCGCTCTCCGATCACCAATATAGCAAAAGGCTGCTAAGATTTGAGCATGATAATGGGGAAGATTTGATGGATTGAGGTTTGTGGGGAAGAAAAGACCAACAGGGTCACCAGAGAATTAACAGAAGTCCAGTCGAATGTGCTCAGAAGAAGTGAATGAAGAGGATGTTGGTTTTATTAAGGACACTGGGAGATCCAACCCATTGCAGCTGGGAGGAGTATGTGACTTTTTCCGCTGAGAACACTGTGTAATGTATAAATGTGTGTGGTGTTTTCGAGTGTTTTAACAAGTTAATGGGGAATATGTTTCTCTGTAATTTAGTGTATTAGCTACTTACTGATTACTGTTAGTTAATGTTGATTTTTAGTTTAGTTGTTATAATAAAAGTCTTCAAACGTAAAATCGTGTCTTGTAATTCTTTTATAGGTCTAGGGAATTTGTATCTCTTGTTTTAAAGTTAGTGGTCTCTAGTGAGGTCGAAACATAAGAAAGACAGGTCTCCTGTGACGTGCAGATAGATGGGATCAGATCTGTAAAGGTAGGACCTGGGCTATAGAATTATGGAATCATAGAATGATTACAGCACAGAAGGAGGCCATTTGGACCATTGTGCCCTCGCTAGCTGTCTGCAAGGGCAAATTAGCTCGTCCCATTTCCCCGCCCTTTCCCCACTGTCCTGCAGATTTTTTCTCAGGTGCTTATCCAATTCCCTTTTGAAAACCACGATTGAATCTGCCTCCACCACACTCTCAGGCAGTACATTTCAGATCCTAACCACTCGCTGAATAAAATCAATTTTCGTCACGTCGCCATTGGTTCTTTTGCCATTCAGCTTATACCAGTGTCCTCAACCCTTCCTCCAACAAGAACAGTTTCTCTCCATCTGCTCTGTCTACACCCCTCATGATTTTGAACACCTCTATCAAATCTCCTGTCAACCTTCTCTTCTCTAAGGAGAACAGCCCCAGCCTCTCCAATCTATTCACTTAACTGAAGTCCCTCATCCCTGGAACCATTCTCATGAATCTTTTCTGCACCCTCTCTGAAGCCTTCACACCCTTCCTAAAGTGTGGTGCCCAGAATTGGACACAGTGGGCAGAATCTTATATGACATGCAGAGACGTCTTTGGTGGCAGGCGGTGAGGGAATTTTTGAGAATGATCCTGCCGGAGGCGGTGAGCAACAGAAGCAGCCACCCGCCCGGCAGTGGCAGATAGTCAATTAGTGCCAATTGCCAGGCCAATTCGGACCAGAGTGGGGATGCCGCTAGGATTTTCCTGCATTTAAACTCACCCCCTTTGCCACAGGGCCAAAGTTGCAGTCACAGGCTATTCTGTGAAGGGATACTCCTCCACATTGATGGCACGGCAGCTGCGGTTACGAATCTTTTTAAATAATTTGCACTTCCGCAGAGGTTGCATTCCCCTGCCTGTGGACAACGCTGTGGGCACTCCCATTGGCCCAGTTGTGCGTCTATCCCACTTGCTATTCTTAAATGGACAGTGCTCCGGAGGATGCCTCTTAATTGGGCACCTCAGGTAAGAATCATGCAGGTAGGTGGCCAGGCATCACCAGCAGGGTGGGGACCTGCTTTTGTTCCCAACCTCTGATCATTTTCAAAGGTCGTAAGATTTCACCCAATACCCCAGTCGAGGCCAAACTAGTGTTAAAAAAAGGTTCATCATAACTTCCTTGCTTTTGTACCCTAAGCCTAGTCATGAGAACCGGCATGATGACATAATTGCCCTTGCATTTCTTGCTGCTTCTTAAAATTCTCCTCCTTATCTAAATTACCTGATGCTATTTAATCATAGAATCATAGGATGTTACAACAGAGAACTATCGTGTCGGTGCTGGCTCTTTGAAATAGTTGTTCAATTAGCCCCATTCTGTGCTTTTCCCCATAGCTATGCAAATTTCCCCTTCAAGTTTTTATCCAATTCCCTTTTGAAAGTCACTCTTAAGTCTGCTTCCACCTCCATTTCAAACAGTGCATTCCAGGTCATAATAACTCACTGTGTAAAAAAAGAATCCCAAAGTCACTTCTGGTTCTTTTGCCAATTATCTGGTAATCAACTATTTTGCAACTGGAAATAGTTTCTCCTTATTTATTAGATTTTTTTTCTATCGATTTTAAGAAAGCGTTTGATAAGGTGCCACATAAAAGGCTGGTTAACAAAACTAAGGCTCATGGAATAGGAGGGTCAGTGCTCAATTGGATAAAAATTTGGCTTACGGACAGAAAACAGCAAGTGGTAGGAAGTGGGTGCTTTTCAGACTGGAGGACGGTAGACAGTGGTGTTCCCCAAGGGTCATTGCTGGGACCACTGTTTTTTTTTTTTGCTATATATAAATGACTTGGATCTTGGAATACAGAGTAGAATTTCAAAATTTGCCAATGACACCAAACTTGGAGGTGCGGCAAGCGGTGAGGATGATATGAACCACCTGTGAAAGGACATAGATAGGCTAGCAGAATGGGCAGAGGGATGGCAGATGGAATTTAATACTGACAAATGCGAGGTGATGCATTTTTGCAGAAGGGATAGGGTGAGGCAATATTATACTTAATGGCACAGTCCTAAAGAGTGTGCGGGAACAGAGGGACCTGGGGGTGCATGTGCATTGATCTTTGAAGGTGGCAGGACATATTGAGAGAGTGGTTTCGTGAAGCATATGGGCTCTTGGATTTCATAAATAAAGGCATTGACTACAAAAGCAGGCAAGTTATGCTGAACCTTTAGAAAGCTCTGGTTAGGCACAAATAGAGTATTGCATCCAGTTCTGGCCACCACACATTAGGAAGGATTTGAGGGTCCTTGAGAGGGTACAGAGGAGATTTACCAGAATGGTTCCAGAGATGGAGGATTTTAGTTACAAGGTTATGTTGGAAAAGCTGGGTTTGTTCTCCTTAGAATAAAGGAGATTGAGAGGAGATTTGATACAAGTGTACAAGATTATGACAGGCTTAGATAAGTTAGACAAGGAAAAACTGTCCCCATTAACTAATGATACAAGGACTAGGGGACACAAATGGAAAGTTTTGGGCAAAAGATGCAGGGGGACTATGAGAAAGCACTTTTTTATGCAGCGGTTGGTAGTGACCTGGAACTCGCTGCCCACAAGGGCGGTGGAAGCAGAGACAATCAATGATTTCAAGAGGAAGTTGGATGGCCACTTGGGAGAAAAACTTTCAGGGCTATGGGGATTGAGTGGGAGATAGCTCCATAGACAGCCAGCATGGACTCAATGGGCCAAATGACCTCCTTCTGTGCTGTAAATGACTGTATAACTATGACTATCAAAACCCTTCATGGTTTTGAATGCTCTATTAAATCTACTCTATTAAATCCTTGGCATCAGGTGGCAGGACCATATCTCCAACACAGAAGTCCTCGAGGCGGCCAACATCCCCAGCATATACACCCGACTGATGGCTTGGCCATGTGAGCCGCATGGAAGATGGCAGGATCCCCAAGGACACATTGTACAGCGAGCTCGTCACTGGTATCAGACCCACCGACCATCCTTGTCTCCGCTTTAAAGACGTCTGCAAACGCGACATGAAGTCCTGTGACATTGATCACAAGTCGTGGGAGTCAGTTGCCAGCGATCGCCAGAGCTGGCGGGCAACCATAAAGGCGGGGCTAAAGCATGGCGAGTCGAAGAGACTTAGCAGTTGGCAGGAAAAAAGACAGAAGCGCAAGGAGAGAGCCAACTGTGTAACAGTTTTATCTGCAGCACCTGTGGAAGAGTCTGTCACTCTAGAATTGGCCTTTATAGCCACTCCAGGCGCTGCTTCACAAACCACTGACCACCTCCAGGCGCTTACCCATTGTCTCTCGAGACAAGGAGGGCCAAAGATAAGATTAAATCTCCACTTAATGTTCTCTGCCCTAAGGAGAACAACTCAATTCTCTAGTCTGTCCATGTATCTGAAGTCCCTGGTAGCATCTAGTAAATCTCCTCTGCACCATCTCTGAGACTTTAACATCCTTCCTAAAGTCTGTTGCCCAGAATTTGCCACAATTATCCATCTGGGGCCTAACCAGTTTTTATAATGCTTTAACGTAACTTCCTTGCTTTTGTACTCCATGCTTCTGTCTATGAAGGCAAATATCTCATAAGCTTTTTTTTAACAGCCCTCTCAACCTGTCCTGCCATGTTCAAAGACTATGTGCATATACCCCCCCGGTCTCTGTTCCTGCACTCACTTTAAGATTGTACCATATAGTTTGTATTGCTTCATCTCATTCTTTCTACCAAAATGAATTACTTCACATATTTCTGCATTAAATTTTATCTTCCATGTTTAGTTTAGTTTAGAGATACAGCACTGAAACAGGCCCTTTGTGTCTGCTAATTTCACCAATCTGTATGTCCTCCTGAAGTGTGTTCCTATTTTCCTCACTGTTTATTACATTTCAAGATTTACATCACCTACAAACTTTGAAATGGTGCCCTGTGTACCAAAGTCCAAGTCATTTTTATATATATATCAAAAAGAGCAGTGTTCCAACACTGATTCCTGGGGGACACAATGCACACTTCCCTCCATCTGAAAATAATCATTCACCACTACTCTCTGCTTTCTGTCCCTTAGCCAATTTATTTTGTCCATGCAGCCACTGCATCTTTAATCCCTCGGGCTTCAATTTTGCTGACAGGTCTACTACATGGAACTTTTACATATCCAAATACACATCAACTAAAGTACCTTCTTCAATTCTTTCCATTATTTCATCAAACAACTCAATCAGTTAGGCATGCACTATTTGTCTTTAACAAATCCATGGTGGCTTTCATAGAGTGATACAGCACTGAAACAGGCCCTTTAGCCCACCGAGTCTGCACTGACCATCAACCATGCATTTTATACGAATCTTACATTAACCCCATATTCCCTACCACATCCCCACAATTCTCCTACCACCTACCTACACTAGGGGCAATTTACAATGGCCAATTTACCTATCAACCTACAAGTCTTTGGCTGTGGGAGGAAACCAGAGCGCCCAGCAGAAACCCATGCAGTCACAGGGAGAACTTGCAAACTCCACACAGGCAGTACCCAAAACTGAACCCGGGTTGCTGGAGCTGTGAGGCTGCAGTGCTAACCACTGTGCCACTGTGCTGCCCTAAATTAACCCATATTTTTCCAACTGTCAATTAATTTTTCTGGGATTATTGTCTCTGTTATATATTCGCCAGTTTGCTGAATAATTTGTATATCTGATTTATCTCAGAGAAATGCAGATATAACACTCATTCTACGTCAACAATAGGTTTATTTACAGTACTTTAAAATATCTCAGCACTTACAAGATTTCTACACATTGTTTCTACAGAACTCTGTTTTTACCAGAACTTTCTTGAATGTAGTTTCAGTTTCATAACCCTTAAGCTCCACCCACAGGCTTAAGCAATTAAGCACAGTGAACACTGATCAGTGAACAGGCTAACACAATCAAACACAGATCAATTAAACCATTGAACACTAGATCTTTTCCCTGTTTTGACTGAAGACATTATTTTTGAATTAAAGTATTCTGAACAACAAGCATATATATATCAAGTCTTTTCTTTGTGTTCAACTTGTCTGTTTTCTCTAAGTACAGAAATAGTCTTTGAGATAGGAAGGTCTCTTAGGTCTGCAATTAGATTTGCAAATTTGAGGTTGTGGACCTGTGTGATGAGGCGGATGATTAACCAGTCATAGGAAAAGGAAATGTATCCTCATAAACACAATCCTCAAAATATCCTAGTCTGCTTGCTATCAAGGTCTCAAGTTCCACTTCACGTTGTCATCCAACTAATAAGCATTAGTGCCAAGCAACCACTCAATCTGCTTCGGACCTGATACTGACGAAGCAGGTTTGTGGTCACGATTTGGCCGTTTGATTCGAACCAAATCTCCAACTTTATATTGTGGTTCCCTTGCACCTGTCCATGACAGTATTACAGCCAAGCATGTCAGTTACTTGGTTGCATGAACCTGCAAGATACTTGACCTCGAAGTTATACTGATTTTTTTAATATTCATTCATGGGATGTGAACATCACTGGCTAGGAAGGTGGTGAACCACCTTCTTTAACTGCTGCATTTCTTGGGGTGTAGGTATACAAACAGTGCTGTTAGGAAGGGAGTTTCAGGATTTTGACCCAGCAACAGTGAAGGAATGGTGATATAGTTCCAAGTCAGGATGGTATGTGGCTTGGAGGGAAACTTGCAGGTGGTGATATTCCCATGCAACTACTGCTCTTGTCCTTCTAGTTGGTAGAGGTCGTGGGTTTGGAAGGTGCTGTCTAAGGAGCTTTGGTGCGTTACTGCAATACATCTTGTAGATGTTACACAATGCTGCCACTTTGTGTCAGTGGTGGAGGGAGTGAATGTTTATGGATGGGGTGCCAATCAAGTGGGCTGCTTTATCCTGGATGATGTGGAGCTTCTTGAGTGTTGTTGGAGCTGTACCCATCCAGGCAAGTGGAGAGTATTCCATCACACTCCTGACTTGTGCCTTGTAGATGGTGGACAGGCTTTGGGGAGTCAGGAGATTGAGGTGTACAAAATCATGAGAGGTATAGACAGGGTGGATAGCAAGAAGCTTTTTCCCAGAGTGGGGGAGTCAATTACAAGGGGACACGAGTTCAAAGTGAAAGGGGAAAAGTTTAGGGGGGATATGCGTGGAAAGTTCTTTACGCAGAGGGTGGTGGGTGCATGGAACGCATTACCAGCGGAGGTGGTAGACGCGGGCACGATAGCGTCTTTTAAGATGTATCTAGACAGATACATGAATGGGCAGGAAGTAAAGAGATACAGACCCTTAGAAAATAGGCGACAGGTTTAGATAGAGGATTTGGATCGGCGTAGGCTTGGAGGGCCGAAGGGCCTGTTCCTGTGCTGTAATTTTCTTTGTTCTTTGCAGAGAAGCCACATGTCAAGGTTTATGGAGGTCAAGAGATTGACTTTCTGTTTGGGGTTTGAATTGTTTTCAGTTCAGTTGGAGTGTGGATAGTGTTTGAAAAGCATCAGCCTAAGAAAGAAACCCAGTTCATCTTTCTTGCAGCTCTCTAAGAGACCCTGAGAAGTCCAATGTGTCAGCTTCTCTTTTCTCCTGTCTTTGAAAAAACCCTGCGATTCAAGTGTATTCTGACTGAAATGCCTGATGCCACATTTCTCCTGGACAGCTTACCAGATGATTTATTGACATTTCCAGGACAAACAGCTTCTAAAATGATCTCAGTGACCCATCTCCATGTACCTGCATGGCAGACCAAAAGGAACAACTGAGTTCCTTCCATATCTTCTCTTTTTCCTTCAAGAATTAGCAAGTATGTGGCAAAAGTATTTTTTTTGTCTTTTTCTTGTAACAAACCTCAGCAGAAAGAATGTCTGTATTTTTGTGTGTGTGTGTGTGTGTGTGAGTGAGTTTATGTGTGTGGGATTTTAAAAGGGAATTTTCATATTTCAATCTGTGTGTTAATGCTTTGCCTCGTTATTAGATAAGTCTTGTTTTATAATAAACTGATAATTTTGTTGTTTATTAAAGAAACCTGGTTGGTGTATTTTATTCGGGGATAAAGATGATTGACTGTATCAGTAACTGGGTAAACATTTAAAATATATGTTGTGACCCGTGGAGAAGTTGAACTCGAAAAGACAGTGTACTCCTTTTACCACAATTGTAACTTAGGAATGAATTTATGATAAAAGTTGGTCGTACCAAGGATCGATGCCAACTCTTTCACATTAGATGGTGTTGGAAGCGCATGAAAGGCTTTGACGTTGTCTTGTGTAGGCTTTACTCCAGCTGCTGTCAGTCTGTAACCTAGAAAGTCAATCTTGGATACCATAAATGTCCATTTGTCCTTGTTGAGCATTAAGTTGTGTTTTGCAAGTCGAGTGAGTACTGCTAAGTGGTGATCATGTTCAGCTTTGTCCCTTCTGTGGTCAATGACGTCATCAAGGAGGGTTAGCGTTCCCTCAACGTCTGACAAGACTGAAGAAACGATCTTCTGGAATGCGCTAGGTGCTGAATTTAGTCCATAGGGCATTCTGTGGTACTGAAACACACCTTCACGAGTAACAAAAGCTGTAAGATATCTGCTTTGTTCTGCTCGATAACTCCATCGCATATCGAGTTTTGTGATGACTGTGGAGTCATGAAATGACGCTGACAGCACTTGGATTGTAGAAAGTGGATACTTGTCTGATGTGATAGCTTTGTTGACTACGTTAAGGTCAATGCATAGTCTAGGTTCACCAGTTTTTCATCCTGCAATGACTAGATTTGATATTCATGGCAATGAGTCAGTTTGCTCAATGATATCATCTGCTTCTAGTTGTTTCAGTTCTTGTGACATTTCGGCACAGATTGCAAATGGCAACCATCTCAAATTTGTAAAACTGGTTGAATTGATGTGTCAACGTGAGTAGCATGGCAGCACCCTTTGATCTCCTCAAATCCAGTAAATAATGAAGGATACTGGTGTGTATAATTTGTATCATCAATCACGTTAATGTCTGCTCCAGTAGGGTCTTCAAGTTTGAATCCAAGCCTATTGAAAAAGGTTTATCCCCATTATACTTTCGCGCCAACATCGCTAAGTAGTGACACTGAGATGCGTGCGATTTCGACTGAGCACTCCTTAATGTGACCTGGTGATTTTCTTTTTGTGATGGTAAATACATGTTGTACCTCACTCTCATGAAGAGACTTCCCCACATGTCGAACCAATTAAGTCTTTTTCTTTGACGACCTGCACATCTTTGCAAAATGGTTCCACTTTAAAAATGAGTTTCACTTTTTTTCTCCAGCTGGACATGGCGTTGTGACACGATGAGCATTTCCACAATTTGGGCACAGTTCTGATGGTATCTGACCTTGATTAGCATGTTTTGATGAGGTTGCTGAGGTTTCCTTTTCATAACTCTTGCACTGAAGCTGGTTGGGCAAGCTGTGTCTGCAACCCTGGGTCAAAGCGTGCATGTGTGTGTAACCTCTTTGAATCTAACATGGCAGATTCAATTTGTCCTGCTAAGGCCGTGGCTTTTTCCAAGGTTAGATCATCAACTTCCATGAGGAGATGTTCCCTAATTTGTGGAATTGAAGTCTTTTCAATTAATTGGTCACAAATTAGTTTGTTGGTTAGTGTGCCAAATTTACATGTAGATGCCAATTGCTGCAATGTTGTCACATATTGTTTAATGGACTCATCATGTCCCTGGGATCTCTGGCAGAATGCATATCATTCTATAATCACTCTTTTCTTTGGCCTGAAGTATTTTTTGAGAGCACTTACTGCTGTATCAAACGTAGACGTATCTTATGTGAGCTGTTCAAATATGCACTGGCCTTCAGCTCCGAGACAATATACAAGTATCGCTTTCCTGTGAATCGCTGCTACATCTGGACTGTCCATCCCATTCAAGAACGTCTTGAACCCCAAAATCCATCGCTCCCAGGACATGGGAGGATCTCCTGACGATGAAAGAAATGGTTCTGGAGCTAATAAAGTTAATCTTTTCTCAACCATCCTCGTAGCCAGTTTGGTTATGTATTTGCCAGTTTGCTGGATGTTTTATTTATCTGATTTATCTCAGAGCAATGCAGAGATGACACTAGTTCTATGTCAACAACAGGTTTATTTACAGTACTTTAAAATATCTCAGCATTTACAAGATTTCTACACATTGTCACCACAGAACTCTGGTTTTACCAGAACTTTCTTCTATGTAGTTTCAGTTTCATAACCTTTAAGTTCCACCCACAGGCTTAAGCAATTAAGCACAGTGAGCGCTGATCAGTCAACAGACTAACCCAATCAAACACAGATCAATGAAACCATTGAGCACAACAGTCTCTAAATGTTTCCCACCATCAAATTTAAGCTGATTGGCCTGTAGTAGCCATTTATCCCTCTACTTTTTTTTTTGAACTGTGTTGAAAATGTTTAATCCTCCGGTCCTCTGGCACCACTCCTATATTTAAGCATGATCGGAGGATTGTGCCCACAGTCTCAGCAATGTTCTCTAATGTTCTTGCAACCTTCTGCAATTTGTCTGCAAATTTGCTCCTCTATCTCCTCCAAAGGAATTCCCATTTTCACCACTTTCCTGCACCTTTTAAGTTGCAGCTCCAATCAAGAGTGCTATGGCAAAGGAAACAAAAATGGCTCACTTTCTAGCAATTCTAATCAATTCATGAAGCAAAATGCAAAGAATTGGAAATGCTAACTAAAAAAATGATAGCTAGCAGGAGCAACAAGCCTGACATTGTTTTTCTCTGCATGATGAACAGTAAAGCCAATCACAGCACCCTCACTGCCATTCCAGCTGAGTTCAGCTCATCGGGAAACACTACGACCAAGACTCGGGACTTCTGTGATCTGCCTGATTCATTCCCACACTACAACATACATGTACTTCGTGAGCCATAATGGAAAGGGATGCTTGGCTATTTACACATTGATATATATAAAGACTATAGCAGGTTAGGAGGAGAAAACGTTCAATACACCAGGATCAGAATCACCTTTTTGTAATGTAGTAAGAAGCCATTACCCATCATGACAGACTACCCATAGCTTTTATGTAGCTTCTGAACTCAATCTCCTAGTCGCAATGTTTCATTATAGTAACCCAGCTCGATGTTGCGTGCACAGCACTGTTGCAATTGAACCCTTTTAAGTCATCTAATTAAGTCGAGCATTCAGTGCTTGATGATGAATTTTTCCCTCTGGTTGCAAATTTATTCTCATAATTATAGTCATCTCCTGCGATAACTTTCCTTCTAGCAGCATTGTTCCGAATGGGGTGCTCTTCTCACCTGTCACTAAATTAGTCATTCACCTTATTGAGCCCCTATTGTGATAAATGCACGATCACTTTTGCTTGCCAATTACTAAATTGTAAAATAACTATTAAAACTGCCTGACTGCAACAGCCCACCGCCTCCATAGAAAAGACCTTATTGAAAGTGGTCTGTAGAAAATTTAAAAATCATCTCAAACAGTTCACTGTGTTTCATTTAAGATAAATCAGTATCCATGGCAGCCTGGTGTTACAGTTCTACACCACAAGAATAATGGCCCTAACTCCCAGCTTTTCTCTTTCCCACTGTAATCTTGATGCGGCAGAAAATATGGATTTTAATTCTGTCTCTCACCTGTTTCATTTGCCTTTTAGCATTTGGGTTGTCCACTGCTCCTTGACCATATCCTGGGATCGCTTCATGGCTGCATGCTGAACTTGCTGGTTAGGGTCCTTGTCTTTATTTAGGAAAGCTCAGAATCTTGAAGCTTGAAAGGAGGTGAGTGCGAGGGTATGTCCATTAAAATTATGCAAGATAATTAGTGGAACTGGAGAAGATTAATCATGAGCATTGTTCCAAGTTAAACTATGACTATATGTAGATTGAGGAGAGATAGGATGAACTGTAGAATAAGTCATTTAAAAGATCAACAGGTAATAACAGGGACATTTTGCAACAGTATCTGGGTTATATATTGCCATCCTGGGTAATAATTGTAGGATACAAAGCCACTGAGGCCACATTTTCCTTGTGTTAAAATAACAAAAGTCACATATTCTAGGAGTGCTCAGATTTTTCTCTGCTATTCCACCCCCTAAATGATGTGGTAGAGCAGTAACAGAGCAGGGAAACTGCAGCAGGGAGCTTTACTGCAGACGTTGAACATTTTCCCTTCTCCTTGCAGGGATCAAGAGTGTCTACCCCTCGACCACACACAGTATTTAAATGGTGGGGAGAAGGTTGGAGCTAGGGAAAATGCCTGCTTTCTCTGCCTCTGCCATTTTACTACAGCCCAGGAAAGACGACAGGAGGAACAGCAATAGTGATTTGTGGGATAGGCAGAGATCACAACAAAGGAAGAAAACATGTGCTCAGCCACCTTTCCCTCTTCTATGGGATCCTGGTGCCAGAAGAGGTGATATGGGCACTTCTCGAGTCTTTGCAGCAAAATTTCTGAGCACCTTTAAGGGTCTTATATCCTTTTCATCTTTAGCTCCTGCCCTTTTGGATGCTGCAAGTCAGTGTTCCAGTGTCGATACTGCTGTCTTTTGTGGCAGTAATGGCATGCTCCTTCTTCAATGTTAAGTTACTATCATGAGCTCACCCTGCACGTATCGTTAACGCAAACTCACCAATCTGGGATAGGGTCACAGCAGGGTCAGGGAGTCTCACCCTAACCCTCCCCCAGTGCTGAAACTGCTCCAGAGGAAAATGCAAGGGTTGAGAAGAACCTTCCCTGAGAACAACAATTCATGAAGCTCACAACAAAGGAGATCATTTTCATTTTTATCCATAAGGAATTCAGTTGGTGGCTTTTCTTTTAACAAAATGTGACACAATTTTCAAAGGGAGGGCGGGAGTGGGAGGAAATGGGGAACCCACTTGCCTCCAATTAATGGTCCATTAGGCTCCATGAGGAGCTCGTTAACGGGCCGGGGAGGGTGAGAAGGCAATTTTCAAAGTTGAAATCACCAAACCCAAATAATCTGGTGCATGTTTGTGCACTGTTTCAGGTTCAAAGTGGGTAGAAGGTAAATTTTTTGATGCTGAGAAATCGCAGGAACTGGGGGCTCTTGCACTGGATTGTGTGCTTTACCTTCCATTTGGCTGTCTGGCCACTTTTGTGCTCGGTGAGGCTTCTGGCCCTTCGAGGTGCTGCCTGCTCTCTTGTGGAACCCCATCATGGCTGCCATCTGCCTTTGCTGCTTGTGCTCTGCAGGCAGCTCCCACCTCCTTGTAATGCTCAGATCCACTAAATGGGTGTTGAGCTCGACCCCAGCCCAGTCAAGGTATTTACATTTAAAGATAGTATCGTGTGAGCAAAACAGTTGGGGCATGGAGTCAGGACCTGGAAATTATCTGGGTGTCAGGTTCCCAACCCAATTTGAAAGTCAAGCCCCAGGAAAGACTCAGCCCTAGTTGTTCATTCTACTTACCGGAATATGCAGGAACATTATTGATCCAGTGAGGCTGTCAACCTCATTGTACATATAGGAAGGGCTACAATAAGATTGTTGGTAGTTACATGCTGATATAGAGCAGTTTTAGTTACAATGCTTCTGGATGTTGGTAGTAAGCAAAGGGGAAAGCTATAGTTGGACAGGGGTGCATTGAGTGTTCCGACATTGTTAAAGGCACTAAGGCTAAAGACGTGTACCAGTAGAGCATGATATTGGTACTATACAACAGATTGCCATGGGTAATTACTTTACAATGGTATAGCCCAGGACTTTAAACCTACCACTGTTAATAACAAAGATTGCAGTGGAAGTGGCCAGCGATTGGTCCCATGATTTTTCAGTTGTTGTTAAGTAGTTTCCAGTCACACAAAGTTTACAATATCCCCTTTACATTATTGCAACTGTGAATCAATAATGTAATTCCCATTTTGTACACTGTGAATGTAGCCATTTTGTTGCCTTTCACAGGGAAGGTTAAAAAAGTGGCCAAAAAAAGCCCATCACCACAACAAGTGACCTCCCCAAACAGTACAGGCAGAAAAGCAGTTTCATCACCACATATACATACCAAGCTGCACCAGTAGTTTGTTTGAACATATTTATTTTTCTTCTCTGAATACATATTTGCAAACACAAGTCTTAATGCCAGCCGTGGCTGAGTGGCAGGACTGTTGCCTGAAGTCAGAAGATGATGGATTGAAATCCCACTCCAGGGCTTGAGCACATGATCTAGGCTGACATTTTAGGGCAGTACTGAGGAAGTGCTGCATTGGCACAGGTGCTATAATAAGGATGCAAGTTAAACTGAGACCCAGTTAGCCCTCTCAGATAGACATAAAATATCTCACAGCACTATTTGAAGAGGAAAAGTAGAGTTCTCCTGGTGTCTTGACCAATATTTATCCTTCAAATAACACCAACAATGGCAAATTACTTATTCATAGAATTACATAGCATTTACAGCATAGAAGCAATTAATTCGGCCCATCTGGTCTATGCCAGTATTTATTCTTATCTCCCATTCTCTTTATCGCATCTCATCCTATCAACATATCCTTCTGTTCCTTTCTCCTTTACTACCTTTCTAACTTCTCATTAAATCCACCAAACATTCTTTATTCTTCTCATTGCTATGTGTGGGACCGTATTGTGTACAAAATAACATTTACCTCCAGTTTACCACCAGTTCTGGTCACCACACTTCCGGAAGAATGAGAGTGTCCTTGAGAGGGTGCAGAGGAGATTTGCCAGAATGGTTCCAGAGATGGAGGATTTTAGTTCCAAGGTTAGGTTGGAAAAGCTGGGTTTGTTCTCCTTAGAACAAAGGAGATTGAGAGGAGATTTGATACAAGTGTACAAGACTGTGACAGGCTTAGATAAGTTAGACAAGGAAAAACTGTCCCCATTAACTAATGATACAAGGACTAGGGGACACAGATGGAAAGTTTTGGGCAAAAGATGCCGGGGGAACATGAGGAAGCGTTTTTTTACACAGCGGGTGGTAGTGACCTGGAACTCGCTACCCACAAGGGTGATGGAAGCGGAGACAAGCAATGGCTTCAAGAGGAAGCTGGATGGCCACTTGAGAGAAATAGACTTGCAGGGCTATGGGGATCAAAGGGGGAAGTGGGACTGACAGGATAGTTCTGTGGAGAGCTGCCATGGACTCGATGGGCTAAATGCCCTCATTCTATGCTATAAATGACTATGTGCTGACATAAGAACATAGGAATTAGTAGCAGGAGTAGATCACATGGTCCCTTGAGCCTGTTTCACCATTCAATATGATTATGGTTGATCTTCTGTCTCAAGTTCATTTTTCCTGCATATCATTTAATTACCTGAGAGACCAAAAATCTGTCTATCTCATCCTTGAATATACTCAGCAATGGAGCAGTCACAACCCTCTGGGATAGAGAATTCCAAAGTGCACAATCCTCCGAGTGAAGAAATTTCTCCTCATCTGAGTACTAAACGATCAACTCCTTATCCTCAGGTTGTGTCCCTGTGTTCTAGATACCCCAGCCAGGGGAAATAACCTCTCAGTGTCTACCCTGTCAAGCCCTTTCAGAATCTTGCATATTTCAATGAGATGACCGTACATTCTTCTAAACTCGAGAGAGTCTTGGCCCAAATTACTCAGCCTCTCATCATAGGACAACCCTCTCATCCCAGGGACCAATCTAGTGAACTTTTGCTGTAACACCTCCGAGGCAATTATATCCTTTACTACATATGGAGACCAAAACTGCACACAGTATTCCAGGTGTGGTCTCACCAAATCCCTATACAATTACAGCAAGGCTTCCTTATTCTTGCAATCCAATTTTCTTGCAATCAAGGCCAACATGCCATTTGCCTTCCTAATTGCTTGCTGTACCTACGTGATAACTTTCTATTTTCCTTGTATGAATACACCCCAGTCTCTCTGAACATTAACATTTAGAAGTATCATGGCTTTAAACAAATATTCTGCTTTTCTGTTCTCATTACCAAAGCAAATAACCTCAAGTTTCCCCACATTATATTCCATCCACTGCCTTGTTGCCCACTCACTTGACCTAGCTATATTTCTATGCAGCCTCTTTGTATCCTCCTCACAGCTTACATTCCCACCTAGCCTTGTAGTCAGCAAACCTGGGTACATTTCTCTCAGTCTCTTCGTCTGAGTCATTAATATAGATTGTAAATAGCTGAGGCCCCAACACTGATCCTTGCGGCACTCCACCAGTTACAGCCTGCCAATGTGAAAATGCCCCATTTACCCCTACTCTCTGGCTTCCTGTCTGTTAACCAATCCTCCAGCCATGCTAATCTATTACCCCCAATTCTATGAGCCCTTATCTTATCTTTTATGGCACCTAAATGAATACCTTTTGGAAATCCAGGGATACGATATCTACTGGTTCCCCTTCATCTACCCAACTAGTTAAATCCTCAAAAAACTCTAAAAATTTGTCAAACACAATTTACCTTTTTGTAAAACCATGTCGAATCTGTCTGATCATACTATGGGAAGAATCCACTTAGTCCCTGCTGAAACAGCGGTACCATTTTCAGGTTTGGCAGTCTTTGCTGAGGCAATTTTAGCAACCCACCTCTGGGCACCCCAACAAATTAAGGTGGGCAGGAAGGATGACATGTCCATTCTGTTGAAGGAAGGGTTTCTAATTAAAGGGACCAGGGCATGGGTTACAAGGGCTCACCAGCATTCGGATTTTTAAGACTGCAGAAACCACAGGAATGAAGAGGAGGCGTGGGAGTTCTGCAGCCCCCCCCCACCCCCCGCTCTCCTCCCCCCCACCAGGTCTCTCACTCTTACCAGGAGGGCTTGCTGCGGGATCTGAGGGGCTGCACTGCGGTGAGCTCTCCCAAGGACGGGATGAAGAAGACAACCTCTATAACCAAGCAGTCATGGATATAAGTGTCTGAGTAAGTTAGCAGCAGGAGTGTGATCCCTCCAACAGTGCACGAAAAAGATCCAGGATCTCAGAAGTGCAAGATCAGTGAGTGGTGTCACACTTTCAGCTGAAAAGCACCACACTCTGACTTGCCCAGAATTCTCCTGCACTGAACGCCTCAGGTCAACACACCATGCAGCTCCACGCATTGCTCTCACTCCAATCACCACAAGTCCTCATCCGAACAGCTAATACTCGCACTTACCCTCAGCCTATTGCCCTCTCACATCCATGACTCACAGTGCCCCTCCATAAATAGTGTCCTTCCTTCTTCTCCACACAAGCCAGTACCAGCACTCACACCTCTCTGCTTTCTCCCCTCTGGTGAGAGACAAAGACCCAGATTGGGGGTGGGGGGTGGGGTGGCCCTCCATTGACAGGCACCTTATCGGTCACTGGCAATGCATGCCCACCTGCTCCACTGGGACTGAGGTCTTGTTCCAGGAGGCTGCAGATGTCACCGTGACTTGCCACGAGAGCCTGAGCCTCCTAAGGCACAGGTGCTCAGACATGTTGAGAAAGCTAATCCTTTTCCTGCAGACCCAGTGTTGGGGGTCTTGCCTCCTTCCAGCTGGATTTCGGTCCATATCCTCTGCCCTGTGGAGGGGAAGGCAGGTGGAGAAGGTGCTGCTGTTGGTGTTGCTGCTGCTGCTGGTGGAACTGTTCCTGCCTTGTGATGAAGAGTTTCTGTCCTTCATCAGAGGTGGAAGGTGCCGCTGCAGCGAAGTGGAGCTGAAGGTAGTGCTAGACAGGTGAAGTGTCTTTCAAGACGTTGGTAACCACCTGTCAAGCGGTAAAAGCATTCTCTGAGAGAAGAGTGCTGGGTACAGCAATCTCTCAATGGCCATGGCTGTAGCACTTCAGTGTAACTGATCAAAGCCTTTCCAGCTTGAAGAAGTTCTTCCCTCTGTGCACTTGCCGCGGTGATCCTGGTGAGGTGCAAGTGGAAGCCGTGCGCTTTTGGGAAAGAAGGAATCATGTTTAAAAATGCTTTTAATTGCGTTTTTAAACACCTCAATTCTTTTTCCGCCAGACCTACAGGGGGTCCCCATAAGACTCAGAACATACCCCGGGGAAAGCCAGAAGAGGGCAGAATGACATTGGGATCGCAACCCAATGTCATTTTCTGGGACTTTCCCATCCTGCACCCACTGGAACCCATCTCCACATGGTTGGGAAAACTCTACCCTTTGATTTTCTAAGTGTATTGTTAAAACTTCTTTCATAATTGATTCCAGCATTTTCTTGATGACTAATTCCAGGTTGACCAGCTTGTAGCTCCCTGCTTTCTCTCTTACTCCCTTCTTGAATAATCGTGTTGCAGTTGCTAATTTCCAATTTGCTGGGATCATTCTAGAATCTAGGGAATTTTGGAAAATCATAACCAGTTCATCCACTATCTCTGCAATTATCTCTTTTAGAATCCGAGGATGTCAGCCATGAGATCCTTGGAATTTGTAGGCTTTTAGTCCCTTAAATTTCTCTAATCTCTGCTGATATTAATTACTTTAACTTCCTCACTCTTATTAGCCCCTTGGTTATCTTCTATTTCTGGTATATAATTTGTGTCTTCGACTGTGAAGACAGACATAAAATATTTGTTCAACGTCTCTCCCATTTCCTCATTCCCTATGATAATTTCTCTTGTTTTTGCCTCTAAGGAACCAACATTTACTTTAGCTACTCTTGTCCTTTTTATAGACTTGTTAAAAATTCTTCAGTCTATTTTTATATTCCTGGTTAGTTTACTCTCATTCTATTTTTTCCCTTTTAATCACCTTTTTGGTCACACTTTGCTGGTTTCTAAAACACTTCCAATCCTCAGACTTGCTACTATTCTCTGCAGCATTATAAGCATCTTTGTGTAATCTAACACTATCCTTACTGTCCCTAGTAAGCCACTCAGAGTTTTTGCTTTTTAATGGAACGTATTTTTTTTGAAAGTGTTGAATAATTTCTTTAAATGTTTCCCAACTGTTTATTTACCGCCATTTCTTTTAGTTTATTTACCCAATCAACCTTAGCCAGCTTTCCCCTCATACATATGTAATTGGCTTTGTTTAACATTAAGATTCTTGTTTTGGACTCAAAAATGTTGCTCTCAAACTTAGTATAGAATTCAGTTGTATTATGATCACTTTTTCCCAGAAGATCTTTTGATATGAGATTACTGATTAACCCTGGCTCATTACACAATATTAGATCTAAAATAGCTTTATCCCTGGTTGTTTCCACAACATAGGAATATAGGAACAGGAGCAGGCCAGTCAGCCCACCGTGTCTGCTCTGCCATTCAACTAGATCATGGCTGATCATCTACCACAACATCACATTCCTGCACTATCTCCATATCTCTTGATGTCATTAGTATCCAGAAATCTATCGACTGCTGTCTTGAACATGCTCAATGATTGAGCTTCCACAGCCCTCTCGGATAGAGAATTCCAAAGATTCACCACCCTCTGAGTGAAGAAATTCCTCCTCATCTCAGTCTTAAATGGCCTACCCCTTATTCTAAGAATACATTCCCTGGTTCTAGACTCAATAGCCGGGTGAAACATGCTATCTACATCGACCCTGTCACACCCTGTAAAAATTTTGTAGGTTTCAATGAGATCACCTCTCATTCTTCTAAACTCCAGAGAATACAGGTCCAGTTTCCTCAATCACTCCTCAAAAGACAATCCCACCATCCCAGGGATTAGTCTGGTGAACCTCTGTTACACTCCCTCTATGGCAAGTATATCCTTCCTTAGATGAGGAGACCAAAACAGTACACAATACTCCAGGTGTGGTCTCACCAAGGCTCTATGCAATTTCAGCAAGACTTCTTTATTCCTGTACTCAAAACCCCTTGCGATGAAGACCAACATTTCATTTCCCTTCCCAATTGCTTGCTGCACCTATCTGCTAGTTTTTAGTGACTCATGAACCAGGACACCCAGGTCCCTTTGGACATCAACACTTTCCAACCTCTCACCATTTAAGAAATACTCTGCCTTTCTGTTTTTTCTACCAAAGTGGATAATGTCACACTTATTCACAATATCTGCCCATTCACTTAGCCTGTACAAGTCCCCTTGAAGCTTTCTTGCATCTTCCTCACAACGTACATTCCCACCTAGTTTTGTGTCATCAGCAATATCATTTATATAGATTGTGAACAGCTGTGGCCCCAGAACTAATCCTTGTGGTACCCCATTAGTAACAACCTGCCATCCTAAGAATGACCCTTTATTCCTACTCTCTGTTTTCTGTCTGTTAACCAATTCTCAATCCATACTAGTATATTACCCCCAATCCGATATGCTCTAATTTTGTTTACTAACCTCTGGTGTGGGATCTTATGAAAAGCCTTCTTAAAATTCAAATACACCACATCCACTGGTTCTCCTTTATCGATGCTACAGGTAACATCCTCAAAAACTCCAACAGGTTTGTCAAACATGATTTCTCTTCCTAAATCCATGTTGACTCTGCCCAATCACATCATTATTTTCTTAAGTGTCTAGTTACCACATCTTTTATAATAGATTCTAACATTTTCCCTACTACTGATGTCAAACTAACAGATCTGTAGTTTTCCATTTTCTCTCTCCCTCCTTTCTTAAGAAATGGGGTTACATTTGCTACTTTCCAGTCTGCAGGAACCTTTCCAGAACCTAAAGAGTTTTGAAAGATAACCAGTAATGCATCTACTACCTCTATAGCCACCTCCTTCATCACTCTGGGACGTAGCTCACCTGGTCCAGGGGATTTATCAACCTTCAATCTAGTAAATTTTTGAGTACTACCTGTTTATTAATACTAATTTCTTTCAATTCCTCATTTTCACAAGTCCTTTGGTTCCCTAGTATTTCTGGGAAACTGTTGTGAAAGCATTCTACAAACTCATCTTCCAGTTTCCATTGCCAATTTGATGTGTCCAGTCTATACAAAGATTAAAGTCCCACGTGATTATTACATTGCCTTTGTTACTAGTTCCAATTATTTTTTGCTTTATGCTCTGGCATGGACTTAATGGGCTGATTGGCCTCCTTCTATGCTTTAAATGACTCTATGATTCTGTCCAATGATATAACTACAGTTAGAGGGCCTATAAACTACTCCCACCCTTGTTATTCCTAATTGCCACTCATATGATTCAACTTCCTGATGATCTAAGCCAAAATCCTTTGTTACTACTGTACTTATGTCATCTTTTATCAGGGTTACTCCCCCTGCTTTTCCATTCTGCTTGTCTTTTCAAAATGTTAAAATCCTGAAATATTTATTTCCCAAACTTGGTCAGCTTGCAGCCATGTCTCTGCAATGGTGACTAGATCAGACCCATTTATCATTATTTGTACCATTAGTCCATCTATCTTGTTACAAATGCTTTAGATAAGGAGTTTTGGATTTTTTAAAAACACTATTTTTTGCATGGACCTTATTCGCTGATGCACTATTACTGTTAGACCCTCTATCCCTTCCTGCCCCACTCTGTTTTTACCCAAATCCTTATACTGTTCTATTGCCTCAACATATCTCTTTAAATTTGGAAATCTACCTTCACCTGACCCATCCCCCACCTTTTAGATTAAAACCCTATCCACAGCCCTAGTTATGCAACTCACCAAGGCACTGATCCCAGCCCATCTTAAGTGCAGCCGATCCCAACGGAACAGCTCCCCCTTTCCCAGTACTGGTGCCAGTGCACCATGAATCAAAACCCCTTCTTTCTACACTACTCTTTGAGCCACGCGTTTAATTTTCTAATCTGCTTGACCCTATGCCAATTGGCATATAACTCATAATAATCCAGAGATTATTACCTTTGAGGTTCTCCCTTTTAATTTGGATCCTAACGCCTTAAACTATCTCAGCAGAAAATCATTCTTAGTTCTACCTATGTCATTCGCTCCTACATGGACCATGACAACGGGCTCCTCCCCCACCCACTCCAAGTTTGTCTACAGCCATAAGCAGTTGTCTTTAACCTTGGCACTGGGCAGGCAACACAACCTTCAGAACTCCTGCGGAGCACATTATCTATTCCCCTGACTTTTCTGTCCTCTATCACTACCACATTCCTTTTCATTCCCCCCATTTGAATGGCTTCCTGCACCATGGTGCTCTGGTCATTTTTCTCATGCACCCTCAGTCCTTTCTCTCATCCACACAGGTAGCAAGTAACTCGTACCTGTTCTTCAAAGTCAAAGGCCAAGACTCCTCCATCACTGCATCCTTGATCCCCATAACTGCCTGGCTCATAGTCTTCTGTCCCTGACCATTGACCAACTCGAATTGTCAAGGCCTTAGAGAGGTTGCAGAGAAGATTTATTAGCATAGTATCAGGGATGCAGAATGTGGAGAGACAAGGAAAGTTGGGATTGTTCTCCTTAGAGTGGAGACCGTTAAGGGGAGATTTAATAGAGGTGTTCAAAATCATGAAGGGTTTTGATAGAGTAAAAACAGAGCAATTGTTTCCAGTGCCAAAAGGTTTGGTAACCAGAGGACATGGATTTAAGGTAATTGACTAAAGAACCAGAGTGGAGAATGTAGTGTTGTGTTATGCTCTTAAGTCTTCATTAAATAATAACCACAGGCTTTATATTCAGATTCAACACAAACACTATTTATTGTCTTACTTAACTATATTACAATGATTTCAGGTCAGGTCTTTTCCTCACTGGTGTATATCTGCTCTCTGAAAAGCCATGTGCCTCTCAAAATGGTGTCACCTTACATATGCCTGATGATGTCATCAGTTACATCAGTGGCCTGGTCTCTTCAAGGTGAAATCACAATACACAATAGAGAAGAGAACTTTTTTATGCAGCAAGTTGTTATGATGTGGAATTCACTGCCTGAAAGGATTCAACAATAACTTTCAAAAGGGTATTGGATGAATAATTAAGGGGAAATATTGCAGGACTATACGGAAAGAGCAATGGAGTGGAACTAATTGGATACTTCTTTCAAATAGCCAGTATAGGCACGATGGTCTGAATGGCCAGCTTCTGTACTGCATTACTCTATGATTCTATAATAATGGAACTACAGCCAAGGGCAGAGTTCATGTTTGTATCTTGGATGCCTAGAAAACCACGCCGTGACTGACAGCTGAGTGAAGCATTTTCTCATAGGGAGTCGAGGGAAAAATGCTTGGAGGGAGAATCATCCTGGCACTTTTCAAGAATGGTTCAGGCAGAGTTTTTAAAACAGAGTCCTATGTAACCCAGTAGAACCCTCAAGACAAGAGGGGTAAAGATACGGTAATGGCAGAAAATCCCTTCAAAAGTCAGCTATAGACGCAGACCCATTAAGAACATGCTGAAACTACTGCAAACTCACTTTCTCACTGACCTGCCTGATGCTGACTGACCTGCTGTGTGGTTTCAACATTTTCTGCTTTCGGTTCACTTTATCCAGGTCTATTGCAGTCAGCAATATGAATCCATGTCCCAGAGGTAATAGCCACTGAACTCCCCAGTCATTCTTGTGCAATACTGATCATAAAGAACATTGGAATATTTTTTGATGCTTGAACAGGGAGACAAGCTCAGCAGTTCATCATGGGAGCAGGTTGTCTCTCTTTTGTGTTTGCAGAAAATTAGTAAATACATGTACAAAGGATGCATTACAAATTGCTGCAAATTTCAACATGAGGAAATCTTTCCCCAATGTGTAGTTGACTGCTTTAATCTCTTAAAGTTCTTTTTCTTGTAAAAAGCACACTTCAATCTTCACTTTTACTATTTAGTACATAGAAGCAATTAAACTCTGTTGTAGCTATTGATCTCCAGCTATTAAGCTTGTTCCACTAATGAGTGCTTTTACTGCATGTCAATACTCTCACTCTCAGCCAATCACATCTCAAAACCACCATAATCTATTGCCAGTCAACATATCAGGCTTAAATAAATATCTAACATTCTCTGCTGCCAAAGTTGTTATTTTAGCACCATAAATATTGAGCACTTGCAACCTAAGAACAGCTTTCAATAACTGAAATTTTACTGAACATTTCTAATGAAAAATATATTTTACTTTATAAGGAGCCTGATAAACCATAAGAAATAATTCTACAATAGAAATATAAGCTGGCATCCTGCCCAACATATAAAATATCAACATGATAAAGCATGGTACAAATGTTCCAGTGATTCACTGCAAACTTTCTGTAACCTCCTCCTCAATTAATCCTCCACATGGAAACAATTGTTCATCGTAGATCCATTAGATCATGTTCCCTGACCTCCAAAGACAAGCCTCAACTCTTCACAGACTGATAGAATAATGCAGCACAGGAGGCCATGATGCCTGTGGCTGCTCTTTGAAAAAGCTATCCACTTTGTCCCACTCTCCTGCAGTTTTTCCATAGTGCTGCAAATTTTCCCACTTCAAGTATTTATCCAATATCCTTTAGAAGGTTACTATTAAATCATTTGGGGCATTCCAATCCTAACCACTTGTTATGTAACAAAGTTATCCCTTATGTCATCTCTGGTGCTTTTGCCAATCATCTTAAATTTTGGCACTCTGGTCATTGACCCTTCAGCCATTGGAAACATTTTCTCTTTATTTACTCTATCTAAAAGCCTTCATGGTTTTACCAAGCACTTAGCAGGGGATGGGAGCAGATAACCATGGTGCAACTCACGGATCTGGATGTAGGGCTGCAAGAAGTTAAAAGACATTGTTGTATGAACGCTTTAAGAGTGATGTTCTTTTAAGAACTCAGTATGCTAATGAGCTAAGTACCAGGATGTAGTCATGTGACTGGAAGCCATAGTCTCTCCGCACTGTAATACCCTGGACAAAGGTTCTGTATATAGTTTGCTCTGTATTGTATATACTAGTTTAGCTGTTAGTAAACCTTCTAGAGATCTTTCAAGGAACGGGAACCCACAGACCTCATTGTGTTGCTTAAGATAACACAAAGAATCATATGATATGGTGGCGGCAGTCAGGAAAAGACAAGAATGAGCTTGAAGCCCTCAAATGAAACAGCATGAAAGAGCCATAATAAATACAGTGCTGAAGGCACACAGGGAGCTGAGCAAAGTTAAATATAGAGCAGAAAGCAAAAGAACAGCAGAAGGATGAATAGCAAATTTCCCAGCATGAACTGGAAGGCTACTGACATTCTATTTGAGTTTAAACTTTTTCAACAAAGAATACAGTTAAGCTTCATAGACCATGCCATTTCAGAACCAGGGAAGCACACTGTGAAAATACTGATAGCAGTGGAAATGAGGGGTTATAGAGAACCACTACCTCTGGCTTATCTGAAGAGGACCAGAAAAATCGCGCAAACATATGGAAAGTGCTAGAAGATAGCTTCGGGTAAGAGCAAATTTTAGAATTCATCACCTGGAATTGATGTCCGACTGGCAACAGCCACAGGAATCAATAGATCAATTCATCAGTAGATGCCATAGTTAAGGGCAACAAATGTGATTTTTCAGAAACTAAGCTGTCGGAGTGAATAATGGAGCTGGTGATTGTCTCAACACCTATTGAAGCATTTCAAAAAGACCTCTTGGGGGAAAAAGAATAGTCACGCTGCTAGAAGATGGCAGGAAATATGAAACCATTGTAGCCGGACAACAGCATCTGCAAACACTTGGTTCAGCCAACAGTATCAGCATGGTAACCAGGTCACAAAAAGCAAGTAAGCTGTGTGGTAAGTATGGTTTGTCCCACTCACTGTGAAGTTGTCCTGCATTTCAAGATCTATGCAAGGTGTGTGGTGCAAACGGACACTGGATCCACCTATGCAGGAAATCTGGCTCCAAACACACAGCCGGAAGTCACAATAGGACACAAACAAATAGAAGACAGGTGCAGCGGCATGGTAACAGCAGCAAGGAGAGCGCCAGATATCTGCATAAATACAAGCCGATGTCCACAGCGAGGTAGATCTGAGACAAGACTCAGAGTGGAGCGATTCTCAGCCAGAAGACGGGAGTTTCACATTGTGAACCTGACATATTAGGCTGAATTTTATAGACCCCCAACGTCGGAGTTCAAGGCGGGGTGGGCCGGAAAATGCCTCCAGTAGAGGGCCACTCAGCGACGGGACCCCTATTAACATATTTAAATAAATTACAATGAATGAATTAATCATAACTACGCCATCGCCTTCCATCCTGCTGTGATCTTCCTGCCACTGGCCGGTACTCCCGTGCCTTCGGATCCCTGTCCGGGAAAACGAGGCGGAACACTTGTGGGGAGGCAGAAGGAGGTATGTTTATCAGTGTGGGGGGGGAGGATGGGAACGGTTTGAGGTGAAAGTTTATGATCTTGACAGCAGCTTTTAGGGAGTTAGGAAGGAGAATAAAAAGCAGTACCTTAAATGCAGTCATCTCAGGATTACACCCAGTCCCATGTGCAAGTGAGCATAGGAATAGAAGAATTGAACAATTGAACACCTGGCTGGAGAACTGGTGTAGGAGGGAGGGCATCAGATTTCTGAGACATTGGGACTGATTCTGGGGCAGGTAGAACCTGTACAAGATGGACGGGCTGCATCTTAGCAGGACTGGAACAAATATCCTCGCAAGGAGATTTGCGAGTGCTGTTGGGGAGGGTTTAAACTAAATTGTCAGGGGGAAGGGAACCTGAGAGGGAGCTCAGATTAGAGGGAAGTAAAACTGGTAACTGGTCAGGGGTGGGGGAACCAGGAGCAGGTATCATGGTAGAAAGGAGGACTTTGCAAAGTAGACAGGGCTGGGTTTGTCGTTGTTATTTCCGGTGCCTAGGTCAGTGCCAGGTGGTCAGTCTGGTTTCATTCTTTTTTATTGACTTCGTAGCAGTTAGATACAACTGTGTGGCTTGCTCGGCCATTTCAGAGGGCATGTAAGAGTCAACCACATTGTTGTGGGTCTGGAGTCACATGTAGGCCAGACCAGGTAAGGACAGCAGATTTCCTTCCCTAAAAGACATTTGTGAACCAGTTGGGTTTTTACAACAATCGACAATGGCTTCATGGCCATCATTAGACTAGCTTTGAATTCCAGATTTATTAATTGAATTCAAATTCTACCTTTTACTGTGGTGGAATTCGAACCCATGTCCCCAAAACAATACCCTAGGTTACTAGGTCCAGTGACAATGCTGCTACACCACCACCTCCCCTCAGGGAGAGATATCAAGGTACGCAGATTACTGGGGGAGAGAGATAGCACTAGAGTGGGGAATAGTAAGTTATTAGATCAGATCAGAGTAAGGGAGAAAGTAATAAAGTCTGAATCAGAGTTAATTTGCATGTATGTGAATGCACAGAGTGTGGTTAATAAGATTGTGAGGTATAGGTGCAGATTGCCAAGTGGAAATATGGTTATAACAGAGACCTGGCTCAAAGAAGGGCAGGACTAGGTGTTAAATACAATACCTGGATACAAGGTGTTCAGGAAAGATAGGAAAGGGAAAAAAGGGAGAGGGGTGGCGGTATTGATTAAGAAGAGTATTGCAGTGCTGGAGAAAGAGGATGTCCCAGAGGGGTTGAGGACAGAATCAATTTGGCTAGAGCTAAGGAACAAAAAAGATGTGGTTACATTGTTTGGTGTTGTCTATAGGCCACCAGCTAGTGGGAAGGACGTGGAGGAACAAATCAAAAGTTGGCAGAAAAACCAGTAGAGAAAGTTGGCAAACACACACTCAGAATGAAGATTGACACAGGAGCTAGTGCAAATATCCTACCAGTCTGAATCCTGAAGGATATGTACCAGAGTCATTGGAAATTAATTTTTTTTTTAATTCATTCATGGGATGTGGGCGTCACTGGCATTGCCAGCATTTATTGCCCATCCCTAATTGCCCTTGAGAAGGTGGTGGTGAGCTGCCTTCTTGAACCGCTGCAGTCCATTTGGGGTAGGTACACCCACAGTGATGTTAGGAAGGGAGTTCCAGGATTTTGACCCAGCGACAGTGAAGGAACGGCGATATAGTTCCAAGTCAGGATGGTGTGTGACTTGGAGGGGAATTGCAGATGGTGGTGTTCCCATGTATTTGCTGCCCTTGTCCTTCTAGTTGGTAGAGGTCGCGGGTTTGGAAGGTGCTGTCTAAGGAGCCTTGATGCATTGCTGCAGTGCATCTTGTAGATGGTACACACTGCTGCCACTGTGCGTCAGTGGTGGAGGGAGTGAATGTTTGTAGATGGGGTGCCAATCAAGCGGGCTGCTTTGTCCTGGATGGTGTCGAGCTTCTTGAGTGTAGTTGGAGCTGCACCCATCCAGGCAAGTGGAGAGTATTACATCACACTCCTGACTTGTGCCTTGCAGATGGTGGACAGGCTTTGGGGAGTCAGGAGGTGAGTTACTCGCCTCAGGATTCCTAGCCTCTGACCTGCTCTTGTAGCCACGGTATGTATATGACTACTCCAGTTCAGTTTCTGGTCAATGGTAACCCCTGGGATGTTGATAGTGGGGGATTCAGCGATGGTAATGCTGTTGAATGTCAAGGGGAGATGGTTAGATTCTCTCTTGTTGGAGATGGTCATTGCCTGGCACTTGTGTGGTGCAAATGTTACTTGCCACTTATCAGCCCAAGCCTGGATATTGTCCAGGTCTTGCTGCATTTCTACACGGACTGCTTCAGTATCTGAGGAGTCACGAATGGTGCTGAACATTGTGCAATCATCCGCAAACATCCCCACTTCTGACCTTATGATTGAAGGAAGGTCATTGATGAAGCAGCTGAAGATGGTTGGGCCACAATGATGCAACTGACAGCTACTACAAAGTTATCTGCACAAAATGGGCCACCCATCTCGTGCGGTGGCACACTAACAATGCAATGTAGCTATGGCAAGTCGGCATGAAAACCACAAATATTTTACCTGGTAGACATGAGCGGACTAGCAGTAGCAAGGCTACCAGTGCGCAATTAATCTCAACATCATGACTACCCACAAAATCACGAAGATACCCATTCCAGCAGAAGAGACCAACGGTACTCATATTGAGTCAGTCCCGCACATACAACAAATGTACCTGGACAGGTTTGACGCCAGAGGAAATTTCAAAGGCAATGCCATACTGCACCTCAGAGAGGATGCACTCCCTGTGTCCAGTCCCCTGATGTCTGAGATTGTCACAGTTCCTTCAGGATCTCAGTGGTTCTGGTTCAGAGTATCAGCCTTTTCTCAGAGACACCACACCAAGAGAATGAAGATCCAAATTCAGATGATGAGCGTTCTTTGTCAACAGGCAGTGTTTTGTCGCGCTCCAGTGACTCAGAAGAGATTGATGTCATAACCATTGAGAAGCAAAGGCTGACAGTGGGGAGCATTGCCAAGGGGAAATCTCCAAGGACTGGAACCCGCTCACAGACTGGCCACATCAAACGGTGCAGTCTGGAAATCCAGCAGCAGCACAACTATGCCACACCCTCACCTCTGCTTTCTAGAGAACCGCCAGCATCAAAATAAGCCAGAACTGACAGGTACCTCCATGAGGCCAAGTACTCCTCCCCCAACAAGTCCTCGACCTTGAGCTTCAGGCCTACAGACACAGAGAATGAAGAGAGGCGAAGGACACACAATGTCCTGAAGAGGCAGAGGAGGAATGAGTTGAAGCATTGTCTATCGGCTCTTCGAGATGAGGTGCCGGAACTTTTCAAGAATGACAAGGCCTCAAAAGTGGTCATTCTGAGAAAGGCAACAGAGTATGTTAACAGGCGGAAGGCAGAGCAACAGAAACTGAATGCAGAGAGGGAGAAACTTCAGAAAAAACAGCAACAGCTGAGATGCAAATCCTCTGAGATGCAGGAGACGCTGCTCAAACAGCCAAGGATAAAATCCACATCCCCAGAAAGTTATACCATAACAAGATCTGGAAGATTTGTCAAACCACCGAAACAATATATGGACTCTTAAGCTTCTGTACTTGTAAATTTCACAAACCCTATCTTTATATTTGTACATTTTATAATCTCTATCCCTGTATAATTAATTTTGATATTATCCAATTTTATGTGTTTTTACTTATAGCATGAGACTTATCTTCGGAAAGAAAGGATGTTGTACGCTCACTTTAAGAGTGATGTCCCTTTAACAACTCAGTATGCTAATGAGCTCAGTACCAGGATGTAGTTATGTGACTGGATGCCACAGTCTCTCTGCACTGCAACACCCTGGACAAAGGTTCTGTATATAGTTCGCTCTGTATTGTATATACTAGTTTTAGCAGTTAATAAACCTCCTCGAGATCTTCAAGGAACAGGAATCCACTTACCTCATTTTGTTGCTTAAGCTAACACAAAGAATCTCATGACAGTGCCCAAGGTCAATGAATTTATCTTCAAATGCTATATCCTGACAACTGAACAATTATAGAGTCGTAGAGAGATACAGCACTGAAACAGGCCCTTCGGCCCACTAAGTCAGTGCTGATCATCAACCACCCATTTATACTAATCCTACGTTAATCTCATACCACATCCCCACAATTCTCCTACCATCTACCTACACTAGGGGCAATTTACAATGGCCAATTTACCTATCAACCTACAAGTCTTTGGCTGTGGGAGGAAACCGGAGCACCCAGCAGAAACCCACACAGTCACAGGGAGAACTTGCAAACTCTGCACAGGCAGTACCCAGAACCGAACCCGGGCCACTGGAGCTGTGAGGCTGTGGTGCTAAACACTGAGTTGCCCCTTAGCCTCACAGACTTCACAATTTACTACATCCCCTTCACTCACCTACCAATAATCTTTATCAAGAGCAACTCCAAATTCACATCCATAACTTCATCTCACCCTCACACACTTAGCACTGCTGCAAGCCTCAAACCCACATCTTATACCTTGCACACACTGACAGCTATTTAACCATGACAGCCACATCACAGAAAAAACATTGCTTCACACTCACTGATACTCTTCCCTCTACCTTGTAGGACAAGCTGACACACAGTCACAGGCATCAGCACATAACTAGTGGGCACAGCTACATGTCCTCACTCCCACAGAGGAGACAGTGGTCACTATATTTGGAGTAGCCATCGCTGAGCCTGTGGCTATTAGTGGGGCTGAGACCGTAGAAGATGACAGTATGTTCCTACCTAATCCCCCTTCTCACGTACACTTATTCTTAATCCCATAATCTCTTCTGCTGTCAGCATGTACCTCTTACTCTCCCCCACCCCTCCACCCTCACCACAACCTGACTGTCACTGCCCAGACAGTGGTACAGAAGCATTAAGGCTAGGAAGAGCAGACACTGCTAATTAAGAAGGGACTATATTGCCGTTCCTTCACTGTCACTGGGTCAAAATCCTCGAACTCCCTTCCAAACAGCACTGTGGGTATACCTACACGACATGGACTGAAGATGGCTCACCACCACTTTCTCAAGGACAACTAGGTATGGGCAATAAATACTGACCTTGCCAGCAATGTTCACATCCTATGAAAGAATAAAAAAGACGAAACACTGTCACTCACTCTCACAACCATCAGCTGCAATACTAACGCTGTATGTTCCTTAGAGGGTAACACAGAGGTGGGATCTGCATGTGGTAAGTGATCGGACATCAGTGACCTGCAGCCAGGGCAAAGAGAAAGGGCAGCATGGGTGCCAGCTCCCTGGATGCAGAGGTCGCAAGCAAGTTCTGCTGCAGAGGGCCCAGATGAGGACTTCGATGGGGCAGCATACAGGGGTTGGGCATGGGCACAGAAATGCTTAGTGCATTGGCAAGCCTGCCAGAAAGCCTGCTGTCAAAGAGCATGGAGGAGCCCACCTCCAACTTGGCACAGTGCTTTGCATAGAGCTTGGAGCCCATCCTTTCCAGCATGGAAGTTGTGGTCACTTGCCACCTGAACATGATTCAGCAACTGATGGCCGATATCTCAGATTCCATTGCAGCACAAGCATATGCCTCCCAATGTCTCAGTGCTATAGTGGAAGCTCAGACTGAGGTATGATATCTCGGCTTGTTGCCATGCTGGCTCAGACCGTAACCAATGCTCAAAGGGACTTTAAGGCTCTCACAGCAGTCCAGCAATCTGTGCTCCAGCAGATTACTAGGATCGCTGAGATGTCGTCCCGGTGGGGTGACAGTGGTTCTGTGGAGCACGAGCCTGCTGTCCTTTCTCAAGATGACAGCATTCATGCTCCCACCACTGTCACTCCACCAGTGCCCTTGCTGTTGCCTGTCATCCAGCCAGCCCTGACTGCTGACACCCATGTCAAGGCTCAGAGCTGCTCGAGAGCATCCTGCAAGATCATTTGCAATCTCCACCAGTGAAAGTCAGCAGCCTTCCACCAGCCATGCTGCAGCCACAGGGGTAGCACTGTGTAGGAACACTAGGCCAGGCAAAGGCACCCGTAAGACAGGCACCAAGGGAATGCACAATGGTGATTAGTTACGTTTTGTATGGAAACTGGTTGTTTTTCCAGGATGGGGGGGGGGGGGGAGCGGTGGTGGTGTGCAACCTCAGGGGGCAGGGGGTTTCTGATCATGGTGTGGGTCCGATTGCAGGGGGAGCCAATTGTAGGGAGATGATCCAATCATGGACAGGATCCAGTCGTGGGAGAGGTATCAGTTGAATGCCGGGGTAGTGGATCCAATGGTGGTTGGGGGTGGGGGTGTTTGATGGTGGTTAGGGTGGGGGGCAGATAGTGGAGGGTTTCCTGATGTGTGAGGGGGGAGCAGACAAATTGCGGGTGGGAGAGGTTTACTCTGTAGTTTGTTGGGCCTGGAGGAAGCACTCCTGCTTCTCTTGGCCCACACGCAGTGCTGTATAGCACTTGCCTCATGGATTCAACCCTTCTCGCCTTCCTTCACCTGGACGGTTTCCCAAGGTCCAGGAAAACAATCCGGAATGAGTTCAAAATTGAATGACTGTTAAAATGAATAAATGCAGCCTCATTATGATATATAATTGACCAACCCACCTCCTGCCTGCCCCTTCCCCATTATAATCGGAAATGGGCGGGTTGGGTTCTTGCTTTAGATTTTTTTTAAATTTTAACCTCTGACCCGACCCTAACCACTTGTTTTTAGGAGATAGGATGCAGACTGGTCTCCTTTCCAGCCCACACAAAGGGAGGGAGGAGAGGGACACAGTTACACTCATTTATGCCTGCAAATGCTGGCATGCTGACCTGGTCCTCAAAGCACTGACTGATGTGTGATGGCTGTTCTCAGGCTATTGGAACCCTTATCCTTGCATTTGTCAGCTCCAGACTTGACTACTCCAATGATCCCCTGGCTGGCCTCCCATCCTTCACCCTCCATAAATTTCAGCTCATCCAAAACTCTGCTGTCCATATCCCAAACTGCACTATGAACCATTCATGTCATTGACACTTTATGGTATACATTTTGCATTAACACCTGCACATCGATGTCAGTTTATTTTGTTTGATGTGTATTTTGCTCAACAGCCAGCTATGGAGGACATCACAGCTGAGTCCGATCCTGTTCTCATGCTGCAACCACACATTGATTCTTTTGGTACAAGTCACTGGATAGCAATCAGGCACAGGAGCTCTTTCTCCTTTTTAACCCAGGTGGGCTGAGGCTAATTAGCATTGCAAATATTCACTCATCACAAGGATTTAAAATGGGTTCTACTTAAATCTCTATGACTCAAATGCAGACAGAAACTCTTAGAGTCATAGTCATACAGTCATTACGGCACAAAAGGAGGCCAAGTCTTTGTCGAGCAATCCAGTCAGTCCCATCCCCCCGCTCTATCTGCATAGCTGTGTAAGTTTATTTTTCTCAAGTACCCACCCAATTTCCTTTTGAAATCATTGATCATCTCCACTTCTACCATCCTTATAGGCAGTGAAATCCCCTTGCTGCGTAAAAAAGATCTTCCTCACATCTCCCTGCAGCTCTTGCCCAAAACCTTAAATCTGTGTCCCATAGTCCTTGTCCCATCAGCTAATAGAAAAAGCTTTTCTTTGTCTACTGTCATGAACACATGCCATGCTGAATGATGATTTTTTTAATTCACCAGTTGGAAGCCTGAATTAAACTTTAAAATGAAATCAGGAGACAAAGAACTTGAATTAAACTTTAAAACTAAAGCAGGAGACATGAGAAACTGATAAAAGGATCACTGCTAGCAGCTAAAATGGCCACTGCAATGTGCATCTAAATACCTTACCTACCAATGCATTGAGGTGGAGATGCAAGTCTGGTAAAATCTCCAACCAGAACAATGGCTTGAGCAGCTTGCCTGCCTTTATTTACAAGACAATCAAAACCATCTTGAAACTTTAACACTGGTGGAGACTAACCACTCAAAGGGTAAACACTGAAACAATGAGACCCAAGAGAGATTGGAATTCTTAGACTTGATCTAATTGAAGTACAAAAGAGAGAATACACTGGGCCATCATGTGACAGACCCTCCATCTGTGTGAAAACTTGCAGTTTCTTCTCTCTAAAGCAGACAAGCACCTGAGTTTGACCACTGCAGGACCCAATTGGGGTCTGTCTCTCTCTCTCTTTCACCCTCCAGGCCACCCTGCAAGTCTGAACCCTGCCTGCTGGCTGAAAAACATCCAAGTCTATCATTGTTGCAGACAGAGACCCTGGAAAAAAAAACATATGAATCACTGTCTCCAAAAAAACTTCGAACCAGTTGGTCACATCTACCAGCCAGAAACTTCAGGACCACGGGTTTAGCCAGAAAACAACTAAATTATCAGACTCCACTGACTGTATATTCTTTTTTATTATTCCGGACTCTAATCCAACCAACCTTTTCTTCTCCATTCTGTAACCTATTTATTTATTTTTTTATTTATTTAGAGACTGAAACAGGCCCTTCGGCCCACCAAGTCTGTGCCGACCAACAACCACCCATTTATACTAACCCTACAGTAATCCCATATTCCCTATCACTTCCCTACACTAGGGGCAATTTACAATGGCCAATTTACCTATCACCTGCAAGTCTTTTGGATGTGGGAGGAAACCGGAGCACCCGGCGAAAACCCACGCAGACACAGGGAGAACTTGCAAACTCCACACAGGCGGTACCCAGAATCGAACCCGGGTCCCTGGAGCTGTGAGGCTGCGGTGCTAACCACTGCGCCACTGTGCCGCCACATTTGTGTGTGTGTGATTCTCGAGTGTGTGTATATGTGTATGTTTTATTGTTTTCTCTTGTGCAACAGCCTAACACCATAGTGCTGGCACACCAAAGATCTACCTGCTTCCATGTTTCATAGTATTCTGCTTTTGATTACTAATAGTGAGAGACTGTTGGGTTTTTAATATATGTTTAGTTTAGTTCCAATGGTGCTGCTCATGACGAAATGAAATAGTTTACCTGTCTCTCAGCTTGCCTCCTGTTCTTTAATTCTATCCAGCTTCTCCTCTCCTTCTGCCTTTTGTTATTTGTACAATGTAAATGGACCTTTGTGGAACATACCAGTAGCTCTGCTTGCATTTTAATGAGACACAATACGATCTAATGGTAAAAATTGAGAAAAAGCTGCTCTAGCTATTACATTGCTTGAGTTCCTTTCAGGACCAATACAAATTATGTTTTTGTCCCTTCTGCCTTGGTGACAAGTCGGTCTCCCTTTCTTTAATCGATTTCATAAATTAACAAGGGCCAGCATGAACATGTTTTTTGTAAATCAGGTGGTAGAACCATAAACACTATCTTGAGAGAGGCCGGAGCAATTTATCCCAAGTAATTTTTCCAAGCCACAGTCTGAGTACAATCCCAGAAGGATACCATTAACAAATTGCTGTCCAAACTAAAATTAATATCCAATAATGCAAATGATGTCAAATACAAATTGATAATTCCCTTCTAAGGTAATGTTGTTACTGTTTCGCATTTTTAGTTATACAAGAAGTGGCTGTGGACACCGCATAAATTAGGGAGAATGTTAAATTTTAAAACTAGGTAATTTTCCACAACTACAGATCCAACTTGATGGAGCAAAGTGATCTTCCTGGCCTGCTAATTCTAACTCCATCCAACCTGTACCTCCTAACAGCAGCTACCTTACCTGACTAAAAATAACTAATTTTGAAAGGCCTCCTGAAAAAAAAGTAAGTGGACCCAGGGGGGTGGGATAACTACAGACTGAACTACAAAAGTAATGCTTTGTCGCTTATTATTCAAAAGGAGGCATGAGGTGATTTTTAATCTGCGTGTGTTGCTATACTTCAGATTAATATTTCATTCAGCAAGGTCGGAAGTGTAAAGCCACTTTTAATATGTCAGTACTTCATTTCGCATTCTACAACAACAACGACATATTTACATAGGCCGGAATTTTACCTTAGGCGGATGGGAGCTGGCCACTGACTGAAAGGTCAGTGGCGAACCCGATCCGCCTTGATTGGGGATCCAACCCATATTTTGAGGGTCCCCTGGTTTCAACTGGTGTGAGGCCTTAAGAGGTGGCCACTGTTGGAATTGCAGCCCAGCATGAAGACGGGAGCTGGGAAGGAAGGTAAGTTTTGGTTGCCTTGCCAGGGGTAATTGGTCGGGCCCCGGCAAGGCAAGGGTACTCGAGTGGGGCGAAGGCGACGTGTTGGGTCTTGGGGGTGGTTGGGGTAGCGGGGGCGGCCCTCTATCGGGCAAAGGGTGCCAGACCATGAGGGCCACCCCGGGACGCTCGGAAGCCACCTGCTTTCGTTAGGCAGCTCCAGGATGCCTGCTTGCCATGCCTAAAATCCGCATGGAGGCAGGGAAAAACCCTTAACTGGCCATGAAGTGGCCTGGGGCGGGTGGAGTGTTTTTCGCCGCCGCCACTCTGCGTAAAGTGGCATTTTATGCCACCCACCCCACCACTATCCTGCTTGTTGGGGTGACGTAAAATTCCGGCCATAGCATCTTTAACATAATAAAACATCCTAAGGCATTTTCACAGGAGCTTTATAAAACAAAGTATGATATTGAACAACATAAGGAGATATTTGGTCAGATGACCAAAAGATTGGTCAAAGAGGTTGGTTTTAAGGAGCGTCTTAAAGGAGGAAAACGAGGTGGAGAAGCGGAGAGGTGTAGGGAGGGTATTCCAGAGCTTGGGGCCTAGGCAACTGAAGGCATGGCAACCAATGATTGAGATATTAAAATCAGGGATGCTCAGGAGGCCAGAATTAGAGGAGCGCAGATATCTTGGAGGGTTGTGGGGCTGGAGAAGATTACAGAGATAGGGAAGGAAGCCATAGAGGGATTTGAAAACAAGGAGGAGAATTTTAAAATCAAGATGTTGCTTGACAGGGAGCCAATGTATGTTAGCGAGCATCGGGGTGTTAGAGGAATGGGATTGGTGCGAGGTAAGACACAGGCAGCAGAGTTTTGGATGACCTCAAGTTTATGGAGAGTAGAGTGTGGGAGGCCAGCCAGGAGTGTGTTGGAATAGTCAAGTCTAAATGTAACAAAGGCATGAATGAGGGTTCCAGCAGTAGATGAGCTATGACAGGGGTAAAGTCGTGCGATGTTACAGAGGTGGAAATAGACAGTCTTAGAGAATCTTTGAATATTTTTAAGGTAGAGGTAGATAGATTCCTGATAAGCAAGGGGGTGAAAGCTTATCGGGGGTAGGTGGAAATGTGGAGTAATTAGTTCAGCCATGAACTTATTGAATGGTGGGGCAGGCTCAAGGGGCCAAGTGGCCTACTCCTGCTCCTAATTCATATGGCACGAATATGAGGTCAAAAACTCAACTCAGGGTCAAATGTGACACCAAGGTTGCAAACAGACTGGCTTAATCTCAGACAGTTTCTAGGGACAGAGATGCAGGTAGAAGCTAGGGAATGGAGTTTGGAGCATAAGTGCTTTAATAGATAGCACATGTATATGTTAGACCAAAGTCTATGTGCCCCAGAATTAGAAAAATCTGGCACTTATGGATAGAGCATCCTGATGCAACCTGTGACAGAAAGGACAATAGACTGTTGGTAACTCCTATGTAAACCTACAGGGAGACTTATGTAAGAACACAGTTTACATTAATGAACTGTAAGGAGTTTCTAATTCTGCTTGAACTCTGAACAACAGAGGCTAATTTGCATTAACGGCTGCTGTTCCTTCTGGCAGATTTGTACATCTTTTGTATTTTAATAATTTGATAGGTACCATCAGCCCCATCGCTGTCATTTTCTATGATTTACAAACAAAATAGTAACCACCCTCTTTAAATTTAATTTCTGTCTCGAACCCCCCGCAGATCCACATTACAAACCATCTGCCAGCCTTTTGCTGAACAGCTGGGTCAGCTGTCTCACCAACAGGAACCTCTGAGGTTGCAGGTGAGCCTGGATTACCATCTGCTACATTTTTATCCACTGGAGAGTCTAGATCACTGGTGGATCTCCCAGTCTCTGGAAAGGATACATATAGCAGGATACCCATTGTTCTTTCATTATGTCCACAGTGTTACATGATTGTTTGGTGCTGAAACCAGATAGCCTTAGGACCCACCCGTACTTAATGTACTTGAGGTCTGATTCCTGAATGCACAACCCTGAGGAGAATAATTTCTCCTGATGAACAGTTACTTCATGTCAATTGTGGTAGTACAAGGCTAACCCTCTTTCATATACCTGAATCCATCTGTAAATGATCAGTTTACATGCCCTTACAAACGCACTGGGACTTTTTTCTAATCACAGCAAGAGTAACTAGTAAGGTTCAAATTAAGGCAAGTGAAATGTCTCCACTGGACCCCAGTCACCAATTCACTCTAAACATTGTCAGCTCAAGAAATCCCTTGTGCAGATACAGAATAGATAATAGAAGCTCACAGTACAGCACAAACATCAACTATTACCCATTCATGATGTGATTTCCAAGCCAAGGGATCTTAACAACTGTAGAGAGATTAGAACCTGTCTGGAGCAGATATTGAACATCGTGGTCCATCTTTCACCATGCTGAATTATTGACGTGGCTTGTTGAAAATTGAAGGGGTGATTTTCTGAGTTCACACTGCTGGCAAGGAGCCTTGTCCAATTGCCATACACATCAGGAAATCATGGTTTTATTTTATTCATTCACGGGATGTAGGCATCATTGGCAAGGCCAGTATTTATTGCCCATCCCTAATTGCCCTTGAGAAGATGGTGGTGAGCCACCTCTTGAACCGCTGAAGTCTGTATGATGAAGGTACTGCCACAGTGCTGTTATGTAGGGTGTTCCAGGATTTTGGCCCAGTGACAATGAAGGAATAGCAATTATGGTGTGCACAAGGAGGAGAACTTGGAGGTGATGGTGCTGCATGTATATTGTAGATGGGACACACTGCAGTAAAGGTGCGCCAATAGTGGAAGCAGTGAATATAAAAGGTGGTGGATGGGGTGCCAATCAAGTGGGCTCCATTGTGCTGCATGGTGTTGAGCTTCTTGAGTGTTGTTGAAGCTGCACTCATCCAGGCAAGTGGAGAGTATTCCATCACACTTGTGACTGAGACTTGTAGATGGTGGAAAGGCTTTAATTGTGCTGCCCACAATTTTCTGTCCATTGATGAACAATCAAGGGCACATGCCCATGATTTACCAATATTCATGGGTAGATGAGGTTCGCCACCACAACAGCATCATAAACACAATAAATTGATCTTCCAGTTCTTTTACATCTGCCTACAGTAACCGCTTGTTCTTCAGATGAGGTGATGTGAGAGTGACTGCCCTTGACATCAAGGCAGCATTTGACTGAGTGTGGCATCAAGGAGCCCTAGCAAATTTGAAATCAATAGAAATCAGGGGGGAAAACTCTCCACTGGCTGGAGTCATACCAAGCACAACGGAAGATGGTTGTGTTTGTTGGAGGCCAATCATCACAGATCCAGGACATCACTGCAGAAGTTCCTAGGCCCAACCATCTTCAGCTGCTTCATCAATGATCTGCAAATTGACAACTTCCCTGGCATAGATGGTTCATGTAAAGAATTCACTCCAGATGGTTGGAGGGTATAGAGGGTATATCAATTAGTCTATGGGCAATATTACATTAATTTAAATGGCATGCAAAATCAGGGGGTGTGTAAACCCATCGTTGTACTTGATCCTGTTAGTTTTTCATTGGTAGATTGTATATTTGGGCAGAGCAGATAGAGGAAAATTAGTCAGGGGAACTGTACACCCATAAAGGAAAATGCCTGAATTTTCATCTGTTTAAATGCATGAACAGAAAACCAGGTCATATGATCCACTCAATTTTCCTCTCTACCCAAAAAAAAATTATTTTCCCCCAAACTGTAAGAAAGGAATATCTGTCCCAATGTGTCTACCAGAACTCCCAGCTCCCTATCTTAAAGTCTCCATCCGCTAATTCAATTGCATCATGTACAATTATTCAAAGAATGCACATCTACTGTGTGGCTGATGAAGGTGGGGAATGCAGTAAAGACATGCATTCTTTCCTGAGGCAGTTCTACATAGGCGCTACAATAAAAACACAAGTGGACTGGGGATTGCACAACTTATATTCATATTTGCAAGCTCCATTCCCTTGCTTCCACACCCAGCTCAACTTTCTTCAGAATTTCAAACACATGGACAGTATCACTCTTTCTAGTTTTCTCTAACAAATATAGCCCTTTCAGCCTCTCTTTGTATTTGCTGTAGTGGGACTTGCACCCACAACCTTTTTGCCCTATGGCACGTGTCTACCACTGAGCTAAGGCTATATATTTATATTATTCTACTATTCTATTTACCTTGGCAATTGCTGCCATATAATGAGAATGTGCTTTCCTTATTTAGCCAACACCAAAACTATTTCCAATTGGATGTGTTGCTTTGTAAAGGTATCTTTCCAAGTATTAATGGGTCAATATGATCTTATCACTCACAATGCTGCTTGTAAATTCAGATTCACCTAACTTTGCAAATCATTGGTCTATTATCTATAGGCAGTACTTGACCTCCTCAGAGGGTCGCTGCAAAGCAACACAGGCAAGATTGGCAAGGTAACTGAGGCACAAAAATCGAAGGTATTCACCAAATAGTTGTTAGGTCCTGGAATAGGAACTTGGGAACATAGGAAATAGCAGCAGGAGTAGGCCATTCGTCCCCTTGAGCCTGCTCCGTCATTCAACGAGATCATGGCTGATCCTCTACCTCAACACCATTTTCCCGCACTATCCCCATATCCCTTGATAACTTTAATATCTAGAAATCTATTGATCTCTGTCTTGAATATACTCAATGACTGAGCCGCCACAGCCCTCTGGGGGAGAGAATTCCAAAGATTCACCACCCTCTGAGTGAATAAATTCACCTTTATCTCAGTCCTAAATGGCCTACCTCTTACTGAGATTATGTTCCCTGGCTCTGGAGCCCCCAGCCGGGGAAACATACTACCTGCATTTACGCTGTCACATCCTGTAAGAATTTTATATACTTCAATGAGATCATCTCCCATTCTTCTAAACTCCAGAGAATACAGGCCCAATCTCCACAATGTCTCCTCATAGGACAATCCTGCCCGCCCAGGAACTTTGTTGCACTCCCTCTATGGCATGTATATCCTTCCTTAGGTAAGGAGACCAACACTGTACACAATACTCCAGGTGACCAGAAACAGTGATGGAAGTAGGATCCATATTAACTTTTAAAAGCAAAGTGGAAAATATTTAAAAAAGATAAATTTTACAAAGTGCAGGGAAAGGGCAGAGAAATGGGACGAGGTGCATACTTTTTTTGAGAAAGCCAGCATAGGGACAATGGGCCGAGTGGATTTTTTCTGTGCTGTAAAGCTCTATGTATTTATGATTCTATGAGATAACCCTTTCTTTTTACCTCACTTTCTTCTCCTATGTGCCCACTGTGAGCCACTACCCTGCCCTTGCTAGCGACCCCCCTATATGCCTCTCCCCCATGACCCCTCCCACCTTGACCGACCTGTGGTCTGGGTCCAGTGCTGCTCCTGGGCCTCGGGCGTGTGCTCCTCCAGCAGCAGCCACCGCCTCCACGTTGGTCCTCCAATTGGCCGGCAGCTCTCCAAGGGTGGGACTTCCTGTGATGGGGTCCTTGATCACATGGAAGGCCCACTGTTGTCCAGTTAGGTTGTTAATTGGCACTAGATTTGGTGGGCCTCCCACAAAAAGAGACAATGCGGGGTTCTCAGCATTGCTTTTTCCAGATGTCGAGACCCCTGCTGCCAGGATAAATCCCAGCCAGTGTGTCCACCTGGGACAAACCTCACTAACTCCTTTGCTTTGCTGCTCATCCCACCTACCTTGAAAGTTTCCAGGGGATCAACAATCACTGCCCCTTACTTCATTTCCCTCCAGCATGGCTTGGTCATTTGTAAACAAGACTTGCCATCCTCATGCTTATTGTGCAGCATTACACTGATATCCTGGATTTGACTGGAATTTGGCTCATGGGTGGGAACAGCTTGCCTCTAACTAAATCCTAACATATACTTTCCATCAACTGGCCACCTAAACTGCCATGGTGATGATCTGACACTTATCACTAAGTCACAGCTTTACTCCTCTCGTAAAGTGCCTTTGCCTCCTTCAAGGACCTCACCTTTTCCACCTCTTTTGCCTTTTCCCTTACGTCACTGACCTAACCCTGAGATTCTCACCAAGCTATCATCTATCCTTCCTTTCCTGTAGCTCTGAATTGTGTGATTGCATCCTCAGTGATTCTAATGCCCATCTCAGTTCCCTGTGTTCCATCCTCCGAATTCACTGACCTTCCTCCTTCTTAAACCACTTCCTGCATTTTCACAGCCACTCCTTTGCTCTTCTCATCTCTCATGGTCTCTCTATGCCTGTGGGCTCAAACCACTTCCTTTATGACCCAAAATTCCCTAGCTCCCCCAACTCCTTTTCTTTTGGCAACAGCCTGAAAATACTTTCTCAAGTCACTTACGACTACATACTCAGACTTTCAACTTCTACACGACGGTCCCTCATTTACAATGTTACTTTTGCAGCTATCAATTTGCTCAACTATTCCGTCACCTCCGTATTGGATCCCTTGTTCTTGCAAAAACTTTAATTTCTCCCATCCTTATCCTCCCCCTGGTATGGACCCATCTTCAGTCCCTCAAGTCCAAGGGCCACAGATTCAGTTGTGTCCAGTGTACAACTGGGTTAGCCATTCAACAGCAGCTGGATAACATCAAACACCATTGGGTTCACTCTCCTCTGCCAAAATCATGCACTCTAGGACCCTAGCAGAGTACAAATATAAGCCCTGGCTTCTTTTCTCCACGACCAACCATCTCCTTAAAAGCCTTTCCCTGCCCCCTCTATCCTCACCTCCAATAACAAGTGCTAGGAGCTCATGGGCTTTGTGTCACAAAGACTGAGATCATCGCTTGCCCAACAAGCCGTTTTTCTATTCAAACACCTGTCTTCTGCCTAGCTTGAAACCTGTGCCTCTCGAGTTTTGTCTTTCATCTTCCCTCCTGCCCTCTCCGAGATTATGAAGTCGAAGAGACCCAGTTCCTACTCCCTTGATCCTATTCCCACTAAGCTGAATGTTTCCTCAACTTTAAGTGGTTGATTTTAAAGTGAACTTGTATTGGTTTTGTCTTTAAACTTGCAGTGAAAGATTGTTTTTAAAAAATTTTTATTATTCATTCACGGGATGTGGGCGTCGCTGGCCAGGCCAGCATTTATTGCCCATCCCTAATTGCCCTTGAGAAGGTGGTGGTGAGCTGCCTTCTTCAACTGCTGCAGTCCATGTGGGGTAGGTACACACACAGTGCTGTTAGGAAGGGAGTTCCAGGATTTTGACCCAGCGACAGTGAAGGGACGGCGATATAGTTCCAAGTCAGGGTGGTGTGTGGCTTGGACGGGAACTTGCAGGTGGTGGTGTTCCCATGTATTTGCTGCCCTTGTCCTTCTAGTTGGTAGAGGTCGCGGATTTGGAAGGTGCTGTCGAAGGAGCCTTGGTGCATTGCTGCAGTGCATCTTGTAGATGGTACACACTGCTGCCACTGTGCGTCGGTGGTGGTGGGAGTGAATGTTTGTGGATGGGGTGCCAATCAAGCGGGCTGCTTTGTCCTGGATGGTGTCGAACTTCTTGAGTGTTGTTGGAGCTTCACCCATCCAGGCAATGTACAATGTACATTGGTTCTCTTTATCCTTGCTTATAATGAAATAACATTTGGTATTTTTAAATGAAGATTGATTCCTTTGGAGACATTTACCATAATTTACCACATTAAATGAAATTTTAGAGGGCCATGACTTAACCACGGAAAATACAATTACAGCAATTTAAAATATATTAACATTGCTGCAACAGAGAAGCAGGAAACCGATATTTTATCATTTTAAAATACACGGGTTTCTATTGACTGGTATCCTCTACCCCTTTGGGTAAAATATCCCACATTAACAGCTTGGCGATGATTAGTGACAAGTAACCTACCAATAGAAACACCAAAAGAGGATTGACTTTCTGAATGCATGGAGCTTTGCTTGGTGGAAGCATGATAACTGGAAATAATGGGTTCAATCACATCCATTCATTTTAATAGAATGACAATCGCAAGTGGAAAAGGTACTGAATTGGATCAAGTATTTCAAAAGGTGACTCAAAGTGATGGGTCCAGTATATCTCAATTCTCAGCCTACTTCGCCTTCATATTTCCTCCAAAAAATACAGATACAGAGGAATTCCCAGTGGGAACCCGTTGTGGTAGAATGACAAAAAAAGTTGGCACATAGCGGTAAACACACAGGCCTAGGAATTGAATTGTGCCCAAATTAAGGAATGATCCAGGTGAAGTACACACTGCAGGCATCTAATATGGCTGACAGCTGGACCACAGTAAATTGGATCATTTGTATATTACTTTGGAGCTGCAGGAGTCAGTTGTGGCCCCAGAGGCACCACAACTTGTTCGAGGGAAGACACCAAGATCACCCACTTAGGCACCGGTAAAGGTTGTAACAAGACACCAAGGTGGGGGAGTGAATTGGGGGTGGATGAGCATTGGTCAGCAGCGACCAGGACCAGGAGTTCTTCTTCTGGCTCCACAATAAGTTGAGAAAAGGAAAGACAGACTTGCATTTATATAGCGTCTTTCATGACCTCAGGATGTCCCGAAGTGCTTTACAGCCAATGTAGTCACTGTTGTGAAACATGGCAGCCAATTTGCACACAGCAAGCTCCCACAAACATTAATGTGATAATGGCCAGACAATCTGGCATTTTAGGATGTTAATTGAAGGATAAATATTGACCAGGACACCAGGATAACTCCCCTGCTTTTCTTCAAAATAATGTCATGGGATCTTTTACTGAGACAGCAGACAGGGCCTCAGTTTAACATCTCATCTGAAAGATGACACCTCGGACAGTGCAGCACTCCCTCAGTGTCAGCCTAGACTTCTGTCCTCAAGTCCTGCAGTGGGATGCAAACCCACAACCTTCTGACTCAGAGATGAGAGCACTACCAACTGAGCCATGGCTGACACTCAGAAATAACAATATTATTTAAATGTATCTTATTTTATTATATTTATTGAAATAACAAAAAAATTGAAATTTACCCTTCCAATGGCAGCCTCCAGTGGCCCGTTTAATGACTGCAGGAGTGCCTGCCAAGTGCCTGAAGAAACTGACCAGTCACATGCAATGCAATTTTGGAATGGGGGCCTTAAGCAGTCATTAGACCTGCTATTTGCATATGTAAAGGGCTTAACACCTGTTTCAGGAGTGAGCCCTGGATGCCCAAGAAGGAGCCTTTACAAATATGGTTGATGGCACAATTATGGCGCAGAATGAGCATGTGCAAGACGTCTGTCATGTTGGTTCCTTACATGGAGGTTTTACACCTGTAAAACAGTCACAGTATGGTTCTAGGCCGATGGCTCTCAGAAGTTTTTAGTGACATTCCTATTCCTCTTGTCCCCACAAAAATATAGAAGCATAGAACCTCAAAGCCATAGAAAAATTACGCCACAGAAGGAGACTATTCATCCTGTCATGTCTGTGCCGGCCGAAAAAACTAGCCGCCCAATCTAATCCCACCTTCCAGCACCTGGTCCATAGCCTTGCCAGTTCCAGCACTTCAGGTGCATGTCCAGGTACCTTTAAAAAGAATTGAGGGTTTCTGCCTCCACCACTGTTCCTGGCAGTGAATGCCAGACACCCACCACCCTCTGAGTGAAAATGTTTTTCCTCATGTCCCCTCTAATCCTTTTACCAATCACCTTAAATATGTGCCCCCTGGTAATTGACCTCTCCACTAGGGGAAACAGGTCCTTCCTATCGAGTCTATCTCGGCCCCTCACAATTTTGTACACCTCTATTAAGTCGCCCCTCAGCCTCCTCTGTTCTAAGGAAAACAACCCGAACCTATTCAATCTTTCCTCATAGCTGCAACTTTCCAGTCCTGGCAACATTCTTGTAAATCTCCTCTGTACTCTCTCCAGAGCAATTGTGTCCTTTCTATAATGTGGTGACCAGAACTGTACGCAGTACTCCAGCTGTGGCCTAACCAGTGTTTTATACAGTTCCAGCAATACATAGCTGCTTTTGAATTCTACACCTCGGCCAATAAAGGAAAGCATTCCATATGCCTTCTTCACCACTCTATCTACCTGTCCTGCCACCTTCAGGGACCTGTGGACATGCACTCCAAGGTCTCTCACTTCTTCTACCCCTCTCAATATCCTCCCATTTATTGTGTATTCCCTTGCTTTATTTGCCCTCCCCAAATGGATTACATCACATTTATGAATTCCATTTGCCACTTTTCCACCCACTCAACCAAACCATTGATATCATTCTGGAATCTACAGCTATCCTCTTCACGATCAACTACACGGCCAATTATTGTGTCATCAGCAAATTGCCCAATCGTGCCCCCCACAGTTAAATTCAAATCATCAATATATACCACAAACAACAAGGGACCCAACACTGAGCCCTGTGGAACGTCACTGGAAACAGCTTTCCATTCACAAAAACATCCGTCGACTACTGCCCTTTGTTTCCTGTCCCTGGGCCAGTTCTGGATCCAACCTGTCACATTCCCCTGTATCCCATGGGCTTTCATTTTACAGATCAGTGTGCCATATGGGATCTTGCCAAATGCCTTACTAAAATCCAAGTAGACCACATCCACTGCACTACCCTCATCATTTCTTCTTGTTACTTCCTCAAAAAATTAAATTAAGTTAGTAAGACATGTCATTCCATTAACAAATCCATGCTGACTATCCCTGATTAATCCGTGCCTTTCTAAGTGGCAGTTTATCCTGTCCCTCAAATAGATTCTAACAATTTACCCACTACCGAGGTCAGACTGACCAGTCTATAATTATTTGACCGATCCCTCGCACCCTTTTTAAACAATGGTACAACTTTTGCAGATCTCCAATTGTCTGATACCTCACTTGTATCTAGTGAGGATTTGAAGATGAACCTCAGCGCATCTGCTATTTCCTCCCTGGCTTTCTTTAACAGCCTGGGATGCAATCCATCCGGTCATGGCGATTTATCCACTTTCAAGGATGCCAGACCCTCCAGTATTTCCTCTCTCATTATGCTTATTGTATCTAATATTTCACACTCCTCCTCTTTAACTACAATGTCTACATCAACTCTCTTCTTTGTGATGGCAGAGGCAAAAAACTCATTAAGAACCTGCCCACATCTTCTGCATCCGTGCATAAGTTCCCTTGTACATCTCTGATAGGCCCTACCCTTTCCTTAGTTATCCTCTTGCTCTTAATGTACTGATAAAACATCTTCGGTTTTCCTTGATTTTACCTGCCAATAATTTTTCATGTCCTCTCTTTGCTTTCCTAATTTCTGTTTTTACTTCACCCCCTGCACTTTCTATACTCCTCTAGGCTTTCTAAAGTATTAAGAGTTTTGTGATCATCATAAGCTTTCTTTTTCCGCTTTAACTTACCCTGTAAACTCCTAGATAACCAGGGGGCTCTAAATTTGGCTGTACCATCCTTTATCTTTGTGGGGACATGCCTACACTGTGCCTGGAGTATCTTGCTTTTGAATGTCTTCCACTGGTTTGCCACTGATTTTCCTTCAAGTAGCTGTATCCAGTTCACTTTCACCGGTCACCTCAGTTTTTTTAAAATTTGCCTTCCCCCAATTTAGAACCTTTGCTCTTATTTTATCTTTGTCCATTTCCATGATTATGCTAAAACTTACTGTATTATGGTCACTATCTCCACTGTTACTTCATCCACTTGCCTAGCTTCATTACTGAAGACTAAATCTAGAATTGCACCCCCTCTCGTTGGGCTTGTTACGTGCTGGCTAAAAAAGTTCTCTTGAACACAGTTCAAGAATTTTGTCCCCTCTGTGTCCTTCACACTGTTTGTATCCCAGTTGATATTGGGGTAGTTGAAATCCCCAGCTATTATTGCCCTAATGTTTTTGCACTCAGAAATTTGCCTACATATTTGTTCTTCCACATCCCTCTCACTATTTGGGGGTGTATAGTACACTCCTAGTAGTGTGGCTGCCCCTTTTTTATTTCTGAGCTCCACCCATATGGCCACATTTGATGATTCATTTAGCATATCATCCCTCCTCAAAGCTGTCATTGATTCCTTAACTAATAATGCCACACCCCCTCCTTTTTTATCTCCCTCTCTATCCCGCCTGAAAACTATATATCCAGGGATGATGAGCTGCCATTCTTGTCCCTCTTTAAGTCAAGTTTCTGTTCTAGCAACGATATCGTGTTGTCATATGTCTATCTGTGCCCTCAGCTCATCAGCTTTATTTACTATAGAACATAGAACAGTACAACACAGTACTGGCCCTTCGGCCCACGATGCTGTGCCGAACCTTTAACCTACTCTAAGATCAAACTACCTACCTACCCTTCATTCTACTATCATTCATGTACCTATCCAAGAGTCGCTTAAATGTCCCTAATGTATCTGCTTCTACTACCACCGCTGGCAGCGCATTCCACGCACCCACCACTCTCTGTGTAAAGAACCTACCTCTGACATCTCCCCGAAACTTTCCTCCAATCACCTTAAAATTATGCCCCCTGGTGATAGCCCTTTCCACCCTGGGAAAAAGTCTCCGACTATCCACTCTATCAATGCCTCTCATCATCTTGTACCCCTCTATCAAGTCACCTCTCATCCTTCTTCACTCCAATGAGAAAAGCCCTTGCTCCCTCAATCTTTCTTCGTAAGACATGCCCTCCAGTCCAGGCAGCATCCTGGTAAATCTCCTCTGCACCCTCTCTAAAGCTTCCACATCCTTCCTATAATGAGGCGACCTTGTATTTAAATAAATACCCTTTAACACAAATTCCTGTGCTGCACGCTTTTTAACCTTTGCTTCTTCTGTCTTTCAGAGTCACTCGCTAATTTTCTGCCTCCCACTCCCTGCCCTGAAATTGTCATATCTAAGACTGCTCAGGTTCCCATCCCCTGCCTAACTAGTTTAAACCATCCCCAACAGCACGAGCAAACCTTCCTGCAAGGATATTTGTCCCAGTCCTGTTCAGGCTTAGACTGCCCGGTTTGTACAAGTCCCACCTTCCCCAGAACTGGTCCCAATGTCCCCAAAATCTGAAGCCTTCCCTCCTGCAACATCTCTCCAGCCACGCATTCATCTGGCGTATTTTTCTATTTCTCTACTCACCAGCACATGGCCTTGGGAGTAATCCGGAGATTACTATCTTTGAGGTACAGATTGCTTATCTCGTTCCTAACTCCCTAAACGCATCCTGCAGGATCTCATCCCTCTTTCTTCCTATATTGTTGGTACCAATGTAGATCACGACCTCTGTGCTGTGCTTCCTCGCCCTCCAAAGTGCTCTGTAGACGCTCAGTGATACCTATGACCCTTGCACCAGAGAGGCAACATACCATCCTGGAATCACGTCTGCGACCACAGAAGCGCCTATCTTTTCCCCTAACTATAGAATCCCCCATCAATATTGCTCTCGTGTCCTTTCTCCTCCCTCCCTGCACAGCTGAGCCACCCATGGTGCTCTGGTCATGACTCTCGCTGCACTCTCCAGAGGAACCTTCTCTCCCATCGGTACTCAGAACTGAATACTGGTTAGAAAGTGGGATGCCCTCTGGGGACTCCTGCACTACCTGCCTTGACCTTATTGTCTCTCTTGCTATCCTCATAGTTCTCTGCCTCGCGGATGTGCCACAGTGACACCAGCCTCCGTCCGAGTTCCGAAACCCGGAGCTCAAGCTTCTACAGCATGTGACACTTGTTGCAGATGTGTTTGTCAAGGACACATGGTGCGTCCACAACTTCCCACATGCCACAGGTGGCACATTCCACTTGGCCGAGCTGCCCTGCCTTTACTTAGCTTTACAAACTAACTGTGGAGGCTGAAAATGCAGAAGAGAAAAGAAAGACTGCAAAGAGCACCTCTTTCCCCGAGTCAGTGAAATCCCTCACACACAACTCACAGCCTCACTCTGTCCAAACAGCAATATTCTAATTAGTAATTATTAATGACTTATACTAATTAGTAATACGAACCTTATCACTTACAAAGTAGCTATTTGAGGGTTTTAAAAAAAGAACTTTTTTCCTTGTTTTTCAGCTATTTACAGGCAATAACAGCTGTTTACTTACCCAACTAATCCAGCTTACAGATTTCCTGTGATGTCACTGTAAATTTCTTTCCTCTTTTGAAACTCAGTGCGTGCTGACACAAACAGAGAGTCCGCCGGCTGCTGCTACTGCTCCGGTCTAAGGTAGGTGAGGCCTCGAGCATTTTTAATGTAATATATGATTAAAATGACATTCTGAGTTGCTTTTTGAGTGTCCTCCAGCAGATAGTGTTAATGATAAGGGACAGTACAGTCATGGGGATAGATACTGTTCTCTGCAACCGTGACTTGGAGTTCCAAAGGTGTTGCCCGCCCGGTGCCAGGGTTAAGGATATCTCAGAACCAATGATATAGGTAGAATTAGAAATGAGGTTCTGTTGAGAGAGTTTGAGGAGTGAAGATTGAAATTAAAACATGGAACATCACAGGTAATAATCTTTGGATTATTACCTGAGCCATGTGCAAATTGGCATTGGGACAAACAGATTAGAAGGTTAAATGCCTGGCTGAAAGTATGGTGTGGGAGGCAGGGGTTTCACTTCATGGTGTTACAATCGACCGCTCCTGTCAAAGCCCCCAATCAAAATATATGATTCTGATTGTGGGGGGAATCAACGCACTGTTAATTCAATCCCTTCGTTCCACAGATCGGCTTACATATCATTTAAAAACTTTGCAAATTAAAGAAAGACCCACCAAATTGTACCATCTATTAAGCCCCGAATGAGGCTAACCAAACCAGGTGTCTTTAAATCAACAAATTAACTTTCATTGCAGCAGCTTTTTCGGGAGCAGAGAGTGCGAGCGAGTGAGCAGCTGGGAAGGTCAGTTTAAAGTAAACTTAATTTCCTTTTGTTTTCGGCGGAGACCAGGGGGCTGCTGGCTTTTTCGGGAGCAGAGAGTGCGAGCGAGTGAGCAGCTGGGAAGGTCAGTTTAAAGTAAACTTAATTTCCTTTTGTTTTCGGCGGAGACCAGGGGGCTGCTGGGTAAGTAAAACCCTATATATTTGGGCCATTTCTGAACCCGAGACACTACACCTGTAGTGTCTCCCACCCGCCCTCCTCCTCTAACCAAAAAAAAAGGACTCGGTGGTGTGTAGATAAGGGAAGGATTTTTCTATTTCTCTTTTTTGTTTTATCGTGTGATTGGTTAAAAACTTTGTTCCTTTTTCATTTAACTAAGTTTAAGCTTAAGATTAAAAATGGCAGGAGATCTCAGACCCGTGACATGCTCCTCTTGCTCAAATGTGGGAGCTCAGGGACACGGCTGATGTCCCTGACTCCTTCATGTGCAGGAAGTGTGTCCAGCTGCAGCTCTTGTTAGACCGCATGATGGCTCTGGAGCTGCGGATGGACTCACTTTGGAGCATCCGCGATGCTGAGGAGGTCGTGGATAGCACGTTTAGCGAATTGGTCACACCGCAGATTAGGATTGCTGAGGGAGAAAGGGAATGGGTGACCAAAAGGCAGAGAAAGAGCAGGAAGGCAGCGCAGGTGTCCCCTGCGGTCATCTCCCTCCACAACAGGTATACCGTTTTGGATACTGTTGAGGGAGATGGCTCACCAGGGGAAGGCAGCAGTAGCCAGGTTCATGGCACCGTGGCTGGCTCTGCTGTTCAGAAGGGTGGGAAAAAGAGTGGAAGGGCTATAGTCATAGGGGATTCGATTGTAAGGGGAGTAGATAGGCGGTTCTGTGGTCTAAAACGAGACTCCCGAATGGTATGTTGCCTCCCAGGTGCACGGGCCAGGGATGTCTCAGATCGGCTGCAGAACATTCTGAAGGGGGAGGGTGAACAGCCAGTTGTCGTTGTGCACATAGGCACCAATGACATAGGTAAAAAACGGGATGAGGTCCTACAAGCAGAATTGAGGGAGTTAGGAGCCAAGTTAAAAAGTAGGACCTCAGAGGTAGTAATCTCAGGATTGCTACCAGTGCCACGTGATAGTCAGAGTAGAAATGAAAGAATAGTCAGGATAAATGCGTGGCTTGAGAGATGGTGCAGGAGGGAGGGGTTCAGATTTTTGGGACATTGGGACCGGTTCTGGGGGAGGTGGGACTATTACAAATTGGACGGTCTACACCTGGGCCGGACTGGAACCAATGTCCTTGGGGGTGCTTTTGCTAACGCTGTTGGGGAGGGTTTAAACTAATGTGGCAGGGGGATGGGAACCAAATGAGGTCAGTGGAGTGTAAGGATGTAGTAACTAAAGCCTGTAAGGAACTAGATAATGAAGTCAGCGTGACTAAGGGGAAGAGTAGGCAGGGAGCAGATGATGAAAGCAAAGGGACTGGTGGTCTGAGGTGTATTTGTTTTAATGCAAGAAGTGTAATAGGTAAGGCAGATGAACTTAGGGCTTGGATTAGTACCTGGGAGTATGATGTTATTGCTATTACTGAGACTTGGTTGAGGGAAGCGCATGATTGGCAACTAAATATCCCAGGATACCGATGCTTCAGGCGGGATAGAGAGGGAGGTAAAAAGGGTGGAGGAGTTGCATTACTGGTCAAAGAGGATATCACAGCTGTGCTGAAGGAAGGCACTATGGAGGACTCGAGCTGTGAGGCAATATGGGCAGAACTCAGAAATAGGAAGGGTGCGGTAACAATGTTGGGGCTGTACTACAGGCCTCCCAACAGCGAGCATGAGATAGAGGTACAAATATGCAAACAGATCATGGAAAGATGTAGGAACAACAGGGTGGTGGTGATAGGAGATTTTAATTTTCCCAACATTGACTGGGATTCACTTAGTGTTAGAGGTCTAGATGGAGCAGAATTTGTAAGGAGCATCCAGGAGGGTTTTCCAGAGCAGTATGTAAATAGTCCAACTCGGGAAGGGGCCATACTGGACCTGGTGTTGGGGAATGAGCCGGGCCAGGTGGTTGACGTTTCAGTAGGGGACTACTTTGGGAATAGTGATCACAATTCCGTAAGTTTTAGAATACTCATGGACAAAGACGAGAGTGGTCCAAAAGGAAGAGGGCTAAATTGGGGGAAGGCCAACTATACCAAAATTCGGCAGGAGCTGGGGAATGTAGATTGGGAGCAGCTGTTTGAAGGTAAATCCACATGTGATATGTGGGAGGCTTTTAAAGAGAGGTTGATTAGCGTGCAGGAGAGACATGTTCCTGTGAAAATGAGGGATAGAAATGGCAAGATTAGGGAACCATGGATGACAGGTGAAATTGTGAGACTAGCTAAGAGGAAAAAGGAAGCATACATAAGGTCTAGGCGGCTGAAGAAAGACGAAGCTTTGGAAGAATATCGGGATTGTAGGTGCAATCTGAAACGAGGAATTAAGAGGGCTAAAAGGGGTCATGAAATATTTTTAGCAAACAGGGTTAAGGAAAATCCCAAAGCCTTTTATTCATATATAAGGAGCAAGAGGGTAACCAGAGAAAGGATTGGCCCACTCAAGGACAAAGGAGGAAAGTTATGCGTGGAGTCAGAGAAAATGGGTGAGATTCTAAATGAGTACTTTGCATCGGTATTCACCGAGGAGAGGGACATGACGGATGTTGAGGTTAGGGACAGATGTTTGATTACACTAGGTCAAGTCGGCATAAGGAGGGAGGAAGTGTTGGGTATTCTAAAAGGCATTAAGGTGGACAAGTCCCCAGGTCCGGATGGGATCTATCCCAGGTTACTGTGGGAAGCGAGAAAGGAAATAGTTGGGGCCTTAACAGATATCTTTGCAACATCCTTAAACACGGGTGAGGTCCCGGAGGACTGGAGAATTGCTAATGTTGTCCCCTTGTTTAAGAAGGGTAGCAGGGATAATCCAGGTAATTATAGACCGGTGAGCCTGACGTCAGTGGTAGGGAAGCTGCTGGAGAAGATACTGAGGGATAGGATCTATTCCCATTTGGAAGAAAATGGGCTTATCAGTGATAGGCAACATGGTTTTGTGCAGGGAAGGTCATGTCTTACCAACTTAATAGAATTCTTTGAGGAAGTGACAAAGTTGATTGATGAGGGAAGGGCTGTAGATGTCATATACATGGACTTCAGTAAGGCGTTTGATAAGGTTCCCCATGGTAGGCTGATGGAGAAAGTGAAGGCGCATGGGGTCCAAGGTGTACTAGCTAGATGGATAAAGAACTGGCTGGGCAACAGGAGACAGAGAGTAGCAGTGGAAGGGAGTTTCTCAAAATGGAGACGTGTGACCAGTGGTGTTCCACAGGGATCCATGCTGGGACCACTGTTGTTTGTGATATACATAAATGATTTGGAGGGAAGTATAGGTGGTCTGATTAGCAAGTTTGCAGACGACACTAAGATTGGTGGAGTCGCAGATAGTGAAGGGGACTGTCAGAGAATACAGCAGAATATAAATAGACTGGAGAGTTGGGCAGAGAAATGGCAGATGGATTTCAATCAGGGCAAATGCGAGGTGATGCATTTTGGAAGATCCAATTCAAGAGTGAACTATACAGTAAATGGAAAAGTCCTGGGGAAAATTGATGCACAGAGAGATTTGGGTGTTCAGGTCCATTGTTCCCTGAAGGTGGCAACGCAGGTCAATAGAGTGGTCAAGAAGGCATACGGCATGCTTTCCTTCATCGGACGGGGCATTGAGTACAAGAGTTGGCAGGTCATGTTACAGTTGTATAGGACTTTGGTTCGGCCACATTTGGAATACTGCGTGCAGTTCTGGTCGCCACATTACCAAAAGGATGTGGATGCTTTGGAGAGGGTGCAGAGGAGGTTCACCAGGATGTTGCCTGGTATGGAGGGCGCTAGCTATGAAGAGAGGTTGAGTAGATTAGGATTATTTTCATTAGAAAGACGGAGGTTGAGGGGGGACCTGATTGAGGTGTACAAAATCATGAGAGGTATAGACAGGGTGGATAGCAAGAAGCTTTTTCCCCAGAGTGGGGGATTCAATTACAAGGGGACACGAGTTCAAAGTGAAAGGGGAAAAGTTTAGGGGGGATATGCGTGGAAAGTTCTTTACGCAGAGGGTGGTGGGTGCGTGGAACGCATTGCCAGCGGAGGTGGTAGACGCGGGCACGATAGCGTCTTTTAAGATGTATCTAGACAGATACATGAATGGGCAGGAAGTAAAGAGATACAGACCCTTAGAAAATAGGCGACAGGTTTAGATAGAGGATTTGGATCGGCGTCGGCTTGGAGGGCCGAAGGGCCTGTTCCTGTGCTGTAATTTTCTTTGTTCTTTGTTCTTTAATTAAGAGAACTAAATTCTTAAACACTATGAAGATATAAACAACATTTAAAATAGAAAAAATTAGAGTCCTTGCAAATTTACAGTCCAAGGTTGCTTGAAGTCCTCACAGTTGTCCGATGCATGAAAAAAGGTTCTTCCACAGTAGAACAGTACATAGTCTAACTTTAATAGGTGATGCTTTCATTCTCCAGTGAATTTCAACAATTAACAACTTGCAAACACTTTCAAAGGAATCAATCTGCCTTTGAGTTTTTTAAGGGATAAAAGATTGTCACAGTCTAACTTCCCTTTCTTCAATTTAAATTACCAGAGATCTCTGTCTTTGCTTGATGTTTTTAGAATTTTGAGAAATAATATTAATCAGGTTAAAATCCTCTTCCTTCAGTTTAAATGGTAGAGAGCTCTTTTTTCAGGTGTGCTCATCACAGCCGTATCCTCTGTGTCTTCTGTCTGTGTGTTCAAACTGTCTTACTAACTGCCAGTTCAAAACTTAATTGTAACAAATGTATCGCATCAGGCTCATTCCCAGTGGCTGTTTCCATGGTATTGTGAATGCACCCTTTGAATCGCAGTCTCCAAATGGCTGTATTTAAGGCAACGAAAATGCACCTTCCTATAACTCCTCAGGTTTGCCGGCTCTTAAAGCAATACTGATCCCTTGCAAGCCTTAAATGCAAACTGCATTTTCCGTAAAAAAAACTACAGGCCCACGACAATGGGGCACAGACACCAGTACTGGGGAAAGAGGGAGTTGTTCCATTGAAATGGGCTCCACTTTAAGCAGGCTGGGACTAATGACTTGGCAAATCGAATAACTAAGGTGGTAGATAGGACTTGAAACTAATGAAGAGAGGTGGTGGGAGGATTCAGGAAAGTATTGAATATGATTGCATCGGATATACAATACAAAAATGGGCCATTCAGCCCAACCAGTCCATGTTGGCTTTCAAAGTGATTCCTGACAATGCATCGGCTCACTGGCATCATCAGAGTGCGCCAAGCTGCGCACATGCGCAGCTACATCTTGCCAGGACTTCGTGGCGCATGCGCGGGATGATATCATGCGCCAGGTCATTGTGTATCCGCGCCAGGTCCATCTTCGCGCATGCGCGATAAAGTGGCACGGGTATCCAGCCCCCTACTCAGCTGGAGGAGGCGGCTGTTTGGGAGACTTTGAGGCTGGAGCTTGCTCCCATGTTGCCCCGTCACGCCTTGCGGCCTGCCTTGCTTCTTCGGGCAGCGTCTGTTGACTGATGAAACATAGGAGTGAGTGACCAAATGGAGTGAAGCGGTGCGGCCTAGAGCTAGCGGCTAAGGGGGGGGGCGCTAGTGCTTGCATTGTCAGCAAACGCAGCCGCTGGCTTTTGTGCTCCACTCAAGCCTCCTCCTGCTTTATCAGTGTAACCCTCTATTCCCTTTTCCCTCGTATGTTTATTTAGCTCCCCTTTCACTACATCTATATTATTTGCTTCAACCACTCCCTTTGTTAGTGAGTTCCACATATTCACCACTCTCTGGGTAAAGAGGTTTCTTCTGAATTCCCTTTTGGATTTCTTGGTGACTATCTTTTTTTTAATTCATTCATGGGATGTAGGCGTCGCTGACCATGCCAGCATTTATTGCCCATCCCTAATTGCCCTAGAGAAGGTGGTGGTGAGCTGCCTTCTTGAACCGCTGCAGTCCATTTGGTATACCCACAGTGCTGTTAGGAAGGGAGTTCCAGGATTTTGACCCAACGACAGTGAAGGAACAGTGATATAGTTCCAAGTCAGGATGGTGTGAGACTTGGAGGGGAACTTGCAGGTGGTGGTGTTCCCATGTATTTGCTGCCCTTGTCCTTCTAGTTGGTAGAGATCGCGAGTTTGGAAGGTGCTGTCTAAGGAGCCTTATATTGTTGGACTCTAGTTTTGCTCTTCCCTACAATTGAAAACATTCTACTTGTGTCTACTCTATCAAAACCTTTCATACTTAATTAGGCCACCCTTCAGCCTTCTCCTTCCAAGCGAAAATAGACCCAACATGTTCATCCTATCCTGATAGGTAAAACCCTGTATTTCTGGTATCACCCTTGTAAATCCTTTTTGCACTCTCCCCAGTGCCTCTATATCTTTTTATATTATGGCAACCAGAATTGTACACAATACTCCAGGTATGGTCTAACCAAGGTTCGATACAAGTTTCGCATAATTTCTATACTTTTCAATTCAAACCCCTAGAAATAAACCCTAATGTTTGATTTGCTTTTTATGGCCTTGTTAACCTGTGTTGCTACTTTCAGTGATTTATGCATTTGCATTCCAAGTTTGCTTTGCTCCTCTACCCTACCAAGATTCTTACATTCTAAGTAACAGGCCACTTCCTTATTTTTCTTGCCAAAATGTAACACCTTACTTTTATCTATGTTGAAATTCATTTGCCCATTGTACACCATTCTGCAAGTTTTTTAAAAATTCATTCTTGGGATGTGAGCATGACTGGCAAGGCCAACATTTATTGCCCATCCCTAATTGCCCTTGTTAATACCTTCTCGAAATTTGTTGCATTCCTCCTCAGTATTGATTATTCACCACCCCCACCCCAATTTGGTGTTATCTGTAAATTTGTGTTTTTGATTCCAAAGTCTATGGGGGGAATTTTATGCTCCCTCCCGCAGTGGGTTTGGAGGCGGGGAGAGCATAAAATCAGGTGGGATGGTAACAAGGTGGGTTGGACGGGAAGGCTTATGAACGGCTTTCCCACCCTGCCGCCAATTGAGGCCCTTAACTGGGAAATTAACTCCAATTAAGGGCCTCGTCCCACTGCAGCCACAATTAGTCCAGTTGCCGCACGGGAAACATGGCACGAAGAACCGTGCGGGCTGCTTCGCAGCTCTGGGTGGAGGGGATGTCCTTCATTAGGCGCAGTGCCTGAACGAGAGTCCCGGCATCGGGAAGTGGGGGGGGAGGGGGTGGGGGCTGAGGCTTGCTTCCGTTCCCACTGCACCTCACTGCCCGCGACCCCCACCCTGCAAGACCCCTTCTGCCCTGACCTACCTGAGGCCTGGGTCCAGCAATGCTCCCCGGCCTCCAGTAGGTGCTCCTCCAGCAGCAGCCACCGCCTTTGTGGTGGCGCTGCAGCTGCAGGCCTCTGATTGGCCAGCAGCTCTCCAAGGGCAGGACTTCTGGCAATGGGGCTCTTGATGCTGTGGAAGGCCCGTTGCTGTCCACAAGTGCCTGATTGGCACTAGATTTGCACTAGATTTGCTGGGCCTTCCAGAGAAGAGGCGAAGCGGGGATCTCAGTGTTGCTTTTTTCAGACATCGTGAGCCCCCACAGAATAAAATCCCAGCCTAAATCATTAAATGGTAAATTTAAAAGCATTAAGAGAAATCTCAACGCTGGAGAGCAGAGTAGTGATTTGGGTAAAAATAATTAGGGTCAGGAAGGACAGAGAGCTTAACAAAGGTAACAGTGACTAGGGTGGCATCAGGGAAATATAGAAAAAAAAGTTAAAACTAAAGGCACTATATCTGAATGTGTGGAGCATTCACAACAAAACAGATGAATTAATAACACAGATAGAAATTAATGGGTTTACCCGAATAACCATTACAGAGACATGATTGCTGAGGGACCAAAGTTGGGAACTAAATGTTCCAAGTTTTTTGACCTTTAGAAGAGATAGGAACAATGGAAAAGGAGGGTGTGAGGGTGGAGGTAGCCTCAATACTAATGGATGGAATAAAGAGAGTAGAGAGGAAAAGTCTTAGTTGAGAAAAGCAAGGTGAAGAAACAGTTTGGGAGGAACTAAGAAACAGCAAGGAGCAGAAAACACTGGTCAGAGCAATTTATAGGCCCCCGAACAGTATTTGTAGTGTCAGGCAGAGTATAAACTAGAAAATTGGAAGTGCATGCAATACATCTAATACAGTAATCATAGGGAACTTTAATCTTCATATAGACTGGGCAAACCAAATTGCAGTAATAGTGTGGAGGGTAAGTTAATGGAATACATTCAAAATAATTTTTGAAATCAGTATGCTAAGGAGTAAACTAAGGAACAGGCTATTTTAGATCTAGTAGTGTGCAATGAGTAAAAGTTAATTAATAACATTGTAGTAAAGGAGCCTTTAGGGAAGAGTGACCATAATATGATAGAATTTTATATTGAGTTTGAGAGTGATTTAATTAACTTTGAAACTAGAGTCTTAAATCTGAACAAAACAAACTATGTAGGTATGAGGAGTAAAAACAAGAAATGCTGGAAATACTCAGCAGTTCCGAAGAAGGGTCACTGACCCAAAACGTTAACTCTGCTTCTCTCTGCATAGATGCTGCCAGACCTGCTGAGTATTTCCAGCATTTCTTGTTATTATTTCAGATTTCCAGCACCCGCAGTATTTTGCTTTTAATACAGGTATGAGGAGTGACTTGGTGAAAGTAGATTGGAAAATTAGATTAAAAGATATGACTTAGATGAGGGGCCCGAGCATAATGTAAGGTACAGCAAGCAATTAAGAAAGCAAATGAAATATTAGCCTTTCAAACAAAGCGATTGCAGTACAAGAGTAAAAATGTCTTACTGCAATTATATAGGGCCTTGGTGAGACCACACCTGGAGTATTGTGTACAGTCTTGGTATCCTTACCAAAAGAAGGATATACTTGCCTCAGAGGGAGTGCAACGAAGGTTCACTAGATTAATTCCTGGGATGAGGGATTGTCCTATGAGGAATGATTGAGGCCTAAATTCCCTAGAAATTAGAAGAGTAGGATGACCTTACGAGCTCCGCGGAGGCAACTTTGGACGCAGTAGCACGAGGAAATTTGGAAAGGTGTACATCAGGTCAGCTACCCATGCATTCAAGTCTCCGTGTGCTTTTGCCAAAGGTGGGTTTAAATGGCAGAGGCTACCCACCTGGCGTCAATTAAGGATCAGCTCAGGGGAAAGTTTCAGATGCCAATGGTATTTTCTTGGCGTCAGATCATAACCCCCACCCGGATCTGGAGGCTGGCAGCAACTTGGAGGCGACCTCCCCATAGGGCCATTGGTGCCTCCTGTCATTGGCCCAATGAATGAGTCGCAAGTATGAAAAGGTCACCGCTTTGGCCACAATCAAACCTATGGAGAGGTTTTAAATTCTCAGCAGGCTTCAGAGAGCGTATCCATTTTGTGTCACCCTCACGCTCCTCTATCTACCTCACCAGTGCCCACCTCTTCCAGTGGGGCCCTCTGATTGGGTCTCCTGCATAGGTGCCCAACCGCCATCCTTAATTGGACGGCGAGCACAGAGGCCGCTGGGTAATTGGCCACCACCCGCAAGATGGCAATGATGTGCGGACACAGCCACCAGGGGGGTGGCGGGGGGGCCCTCAGAAATGTTCCCGACCTCTGATTATTTTCTATGTCGGGAAGATTCCACCCAATGAGAACTGATCATATTGAAACAGGTAAGATTGTTAAGGGGATTAACAAGGTAGATGGGGAATGTTTCCCCTGCCTGGGGAGTCTACCCAGCCCCTCTGAAGTTGGGGGTCATGGCGGGCGGGCCTGGAAAATTCCTCTGGGAGAGGCCTGCCATGGGCCTCAGCGCTGGGAAGGCCCCTCCCCAGATTACAGGCAGCGGCGGCAAGGCCTCGTGGTGGCCTCCCCACCACTTGGCGATGGGAACATAATTAAAATAGGTTAATTTATTTAGATTAATGAATAAATACTTACCTCGTTGCGCCATTTGGAGATCCAAGGCGGTACACTGGTTGGGAGAGGGAAGCAGGTAGGTTTTTAGGGCCAGGAAGGGGAAGCGCAGAAAACCATTGCAATTAGTGGGGGGGGGGGGATGATGGGAAGGGGTTGAAGGTAAAAGGTTGTAAACTTTGTGGGGGGGGGAAGGTCAGGATCGCTAGTTAAGTAGTTTTGGGGGGAGAGGGCCATTAATAAATTGTTCAGTCATTGGTGGGTGGGAGAGGGGATTTAAACTTTTATTAAATATTTCTCTTTAATTTTATGGCCCCTATAACTTTAAAAATCTAAATGGCTTTTAAGGGCTTGAAGCTCTTTAAAAATGGCACTAGTGCCTACAAGGTGGCACCGGACAATGTTGCCGGGACGGTCCGCCTGCCCCTCTATGCCATCAGGGCAGGTGGACCACCCCGGCCATGTAAATGAGCTGCCGCGCTAAATATCGCAGCGGCTCCGCAGAGCAATTCCTGCGCGTGCGCCCTACCGTTTTTGAAGCTGGCAGCAAGCTGGAAAAATTCAGCCCGAGGGGTCACAATCTCAAAATAAAGGTTCAGCCATTTTGGACTGAGATTTGGAGAAATTTCTTCACTCAAAGGATTGTGAATCTTTGGAATTCTCTACCCCAGAGAGCTGTGAATGCTCAGTCGTTGAGCATATTCAAGGAGAAAGCAATCAATCATGACCTTATTGAATGGCAGAGTAGCATGAAGGGCTAAATGGCCCACTCCTCTTGTTTCTTAAGTTCTTATGTCCCTTTATTGTTAGGCCCTTCAACAAATGGAAAGACATCAATTTGAAACAGGCAGATGCTGCCCATCTAAAAGCCCCAACTAAGGTGGCAGTGACTAGGGTGTTAGTGTTAACCGCAAGCAACCAATATCATTTTCATATTCTACCACCCCATTTAGGCTAAGAGTCTAGAGTTAAACTCAGCTAGACTGAAGCTTGTTCGGAGAAATTCCACAATTATGTATTGCTTGCAAAGGGCAGGGGTTGGAGATAGATTTACAGTATTGTAGCCATATTTCCATTACATATTCTGTGCATGTGTGGGTCCACACCTTTACAATCAAGACAGTAAGAATAATTTGTAATTACTACACAAAATGTATTACATTCTTAATGAAGAATCTGGAAAATAGTCGCTTAGTACTACAGAACTTGAGTGTTACACAGGATATAAAGCATAGAAACAGGCCATTCAGCCCAACTAGTCCATGCCAGTATTATGCTCTGCTCAAGCTTCCTCCTGTCCTTCCACATCTAACATTATCAGCATACCCCTCTATTCCCTCCTCTCTCATATTGCTGAAAAAAGAGATATGCTGTCGAAGCTTTTTGTCTTGTACTCATCAGGACAGAGACAAGAATGCCAAATTTCAAAGGTATTGTGTAGTGAGGCTCAAATGCAGTCTGACACTGGATTTTACGGATATAGTATCTCTGTGGAGTAAAACTCTATTGTTCAGGCTACATTCCAAACTTCAATTGACTTTTTTAATTGCTTTGCCACAGTGTCTGGATACTGAAAGTGATGAGCCTACTATCACTCCTGGGTCATTTTAAAAATCTCCCTCTGCCATTTGAAATCCATCTATTGTATACTTGTGAAGCTGTACATGTTAATGGCCTTTTCTCATTCCCTGCCTTCTTATATCCCTAAACATATTTCACTCAGGCACTCAACAACCAGTAGAAAGGTAAGATTTGTCTGCATACTATTGCAAGCTCCTTAGTTACAAAGATTCAAGTGCTTGTCATTGCTTTGAGTGTGGCTACAGAGAGGCGACAATGCTGACTCTCCCTCTTCAAAACACAAAAATTACCAGGAAGCAAAAAATAAAAATAAAAAGCTAGATTGTTAACCTCTAAATAAAAGAAATAATAGAGCACCTTACAATCATCAGTCTGATTTCAATTTGTACTTTGTGATTGAAAAACAACATTACCCTTGGCACCCTGCAGTCTTCATGATTTGGCATCTTTCTTGCTTCTGAAATGGAAATCAATATCACAATGGCCAGCATCTATTATGCTCTATTTATTTCATATTTGCTCAGTGAGTCTTTGTCTTTGTACATAAATTATCAGAAGACTAAATCTTGAAGAAACTGTCTATATGGCATGATCTTACACAAGTAATAAATTAAAGCCATTGAGAATTTGTGGAACAGACTCCCAGTAAAAGTAATTGATGTAACTCATTCTTTCCAAGGACCTTAAATCTGTAGAACAATACCAACTTGCATTTATACAGTGTCTTTAATGCAATAAAATGTGTATTGCGGAAAACAGACATTTTGTCAAAGCTTTTCATCTTGCACACATCAGGACAATTCGCAAGAATACCAATGTATGAGATGAGAGTGCTGACTGGTTGGCAAGTAGACTCTGATTGGTAGAGGCGTTGCCATGGAGAATGCACCAGTTTATGGTGACTGACAGGTAACTGCCAAGTTTTGTTTGAAATTTCAACCAGGCAGCTTGACTCTGAGTGGTCAAGGAATTGTCCTGAGGAATGAACCAGCAAATGGTTGTCACTTATTTTGTTTAGCTAAAACAGGCGCAATGTGTGTACATGTTCTTTCTGTCTGCAAAGAACTTACAAAACTCAAAACACAGTGTCCAACATTAGATGTGACTCCACGATTGGACAACATTTGCTAAATAATCCTCAGTGTGCTGAGAATTATGCTGACAACCAATTTAAGTTTGTCAGTTGGGCTCTCAGTGTGGCACATTTGCATGTTCTGGAAGCTACATATCTTAATACACAAGCCCTTGTTCTTTGCAGACAGAAAGAACATGTACACACATCATGCCTGTTTCAGCTAAACAAAATAAGTGACAGCCATTTGCTGGTTCATTCCTCAGGGCAATGCCTTGAAGTGTCCTGATGTGTGTAAGACAAAAAGCTTCGACAAAATGTCTCTGTTTTCGGCAATACTCAAGTTCTGTACTACCAAACAGCTATTTGTAATAAAATGTCTCAAGGTGCTTCACAGGGGCATTTTAAATTAAAACATGACACCCGTTGCCATCAGGAGATATTGGGGCAGATGACCAAAAGCTTGGTCAAAGAGATAGTTTTAAGGAGCATTTTAAAGGAGGATAGGAAGGTAGACAGGCAGAGAGGTATAGGGAGGGAATTCCACAGCTTAGGGCTCAAGCAACTGAAAGAATGGCCAACAATGGTGGAGTGATTAAAATCGGGAATGCTCAAGAGGCTGGAATTAGAGGAGTGCAGATATTAGAGGGCTCTGGGCTGGACGTGATTAAAGATAGGGAGGGGAGAGGCCATTGAGGGATTTGAAAACATGGATGAGAATTTGCTTAACTGGGAGCCAATGTAGGTCAGCAAGTACAGGGATGATGGGTGAACAGAACTTAGTGTGAGTTAGGACACATGCAGCAGAGTTTCGGATGACCTCAGATTTATGGAGGGTAGCATGTGGGTGGCAGTGAGCAGTGCATTAGACCAGTCAAGTCTGGAGGTAATAGAGCATGGATGAGAGTTTCAGCAGCAGATGAGCTAAGGCAGGGGCAAAGTTGGACAATGCTAAGAAGGTAGAAATAAGCAGTCTTAATGATGCCGTGGATATGTTGTTGGAAACTCATTTGGGGTCAGATATGACACCAAGGTTTGCAAACAGTATGGGTCACCTTCAGACAGTTGCCATGGAGAGGAATGGAATCAGTGGTGAGGCGAGCGGAGTTTGCAATGGGAACCGAAGCCAATGGCTTCAGTCTTCCCAATATTTAATTGGAGGAAATTTCTTCTCACCCTGTACTGAATTTCAGACAAGCAGTCTCATAATTTAACAACAGTGAAGGAGTCGAGAGAGTTTGTGGTGAGGCAGAGCTGGGTGTCATCAGTGCATATGTGAAAACTAATGCTTTTGGATGATGTCACAGAGGGGTCCCACCCAAATGGATGACATGGGAGAGGTGTTGGAGCAGGATGGTGTGATCAATCATGTCAAAGGCTGCAGACAGGACAAGAAGGATGTTGGAGGGATAACTTACTTTTGTCACAGTAACTCAGGATGTCGCTAGTGACTTTGATGAGAGCTGCTTCAGTAATGTGGCAGGGGCGGAAACCTGATCAGAGGGATTCAAACATGGAGTTTCAGAAAAGTTGGGCACAGATTTGGGAGGTGACATGTTCAAGGACTTTGGAGAGGAAAGGGAGAGTGGAGATTCAGCGGTAGTTTCTTCCAAATCCACAACATCTATCACCTAGAAGTAAAAGGGCAGCAAGACACATGGGAACACCACCACCTCCAAGTTCCCCTCAAAGTCACACACCATCCTGACTTGGAAATATATCACCATTCCTTCACTGTCATTGGGATTTAAACTCTGTTCTGAATTTTTAGTCAAGTTACATAACCACTACACTACCATAATCCTGCTGCCACTGTGCACAGTATGAAGAGTAAGAAGCAATCAAAAATAAAGAGACACCAATCAATAAAGATCGATTACTAAATGAGTCGTGAATGAGAAATATCATTATAAGAGCCACACCACGGCATAAAGTATTGTTATACCAGTGGCTCTCCAGAATATTTTCTTTTGGCAACACTGGATCTATATGCAACTAAGGACAAAAGTGATCTGAGGATAAATCTAATGCAAGTTTAAAATGTGTCTGAATTACCTTTTAAAATACTCAGCACAAATGGTGTCAATTGACTGTCAAATTTTACCCAGAGGCAATAGTACATTCTTCGAAGTCTAATCCGCTTAAATCAGGTTTCATTAAAGTGCTGACATGTTCAGCATGGATTATACATCATGTCCTGAAGGAGGAGGGGAATAACCCAGTAACTCACTACAAGATAGAAATAATCTTGGAAACTCATTGACTTCACCCACTGATTGTGATCAAACATTTATTTCAATCACACAGACACACCACTCAGTGAAATTGGAGGCAGCCATTTAAAGCTTATCTGAATAATTGAAGATAATGAAAGTAAGTATTTCAATCCTCTGCCCAATCTGGAAAAAAAAAGTACAGGGCTATGTGAAAAGAGCAGGGGACTTAGATTAATTGGATAGCTGTATCAAAGCACAGGCACGATGGGCCGAAAGGCCTTCTTCTGTGCTGTATCATTCTATGATTCTAATCTGACTTTTTTACATTGTTATTATGTACACTTGTTAACTAATTAGTAATTCACAAAACAGGAACAATAAATATATTAGGCTGGACATTCATGAGGAGGCGGAAGCCGGAATGAACCTGTTTCTACCAGCCCTGGAAGTCACAACCGCATTTTGCGAGGCTCAGGCAATTAATTACCTGCGGTCGTGGCTTCTAGACCTCTGAGGCAGGATGTCCCGCCTCCAAGAGCTGCTGGCCAATCAGAGGACAGGCAGCTCCTCAGTCTGAGCAATCCCACCAGGATTGCAGCAGGCACCTGAGCCGGCCAGCACTGCAGCTGGAGTAAAAGCTAAAGGGGGGGGGGGGGGGGGGGGGGTGGGGGGTGGGGGGGTGGAGGGGGTCGATTGAGAGGACAGCGGGGTGTTCTGCAGGGGCGGTCCATATCACTGAGTTGCCCTCCGTGGGGCACAGGGTACCAATCAGGAGGGCCCACCCGGCCTGCAAGGAAGCTGCCAAGTATTACTGGGCAATCTCTCCAGTTGGCGCAGTATCCATCTGCTGCTGGTAAAATACTAGCAGCGAGGGAGAGCAAGCAATTAGGAAGGATGAATGACTTGTTAGCCTTTATTGCAATGTGATTGAAGTACAGGAATAAAAAAGTCTTGCTACATTTGTACAGGGTTTTGGTGAGACCACATCTGAAGTACAGTTTTGGTCTCCATATTTAACATAGGAACATAGGAGCAGGAATAGGTCATTCAGCCCACCGAGCCTGCTCTGCCATTCAATACGATCATGGCTGATCTTGAACTTTAATGCCTTTTTCCCACACTATCCCCATATGCCCTAAATGACAGGCATTGGACCTTCCACCGCCTCCCCCCACCTCCACCACCCCCCCCCCGCAGCTTCCCAGTTTCCTCCCAGGGGCCGTAAATTTCCAGCCATAAAGTCTGGTCAGCGACTATTCCTCTAATCCACAATTAAACATAATCCGGCACTACAGTGGAGTTATAAACATCAAAGTTATCCTATTTTAGTTCATTTTTATCTTGAACCCCCTGTTCACTGACAGAACCCCCTTTGATTCTTGTCTACTTCCCACGGTGCTAATTACTTTGATTGTTCTATTAGATTTTGATCCATCTATTATCTATTGGGATCAACAATGCCTTTTTTCATGATTTCTTTAAACGTTATTTCATGATGGAACTGTAAACTGCAAGGAGGAACAGAATTGTAGATTGGCATTCAGCTCATCTGCATAACATCCATGTGACAAGAAGTGATATGAGTGCTCCTTTGTATCCTAACACGTGCAGAAGGGAACGGTGCTTCATCAACATCTGGTGGCCCCACTACCCTCCAACTGAGCTCGCCTAGCTTCTCTAATCCTGGAAAGTCCTGAACTAGCACCCAAGAGGAAATCTCCTCTACCCAGTAAGGGGTGTCCAGCCCTCAGCTGTGTACACCAAGGATCTTCCTGAACTCTTCCGCAAAATGATTTTAGGGCCATTACCCCACACTTATTAAATTAAGCCAGTCTGAATCTTGTTCAAAGTTAACTCTTTCAGCTCCTACATAATACTGTGCATGACAGCATTGTGACCACAGAAAAAAACACAAGCAACTTATATCACATGCTCTTCAATGGCAGTTGAATATGTGTGTGCACATCAGCAAGATAAAGGAAACATTTATTGAAGATACCACTCATCTACAATAAATTACATTTTGGATATATGTGACATCCACACTTCCTGTAAACTTCTCTCTCCCACTTCTCAGCCACACCTAAACATAGTCAAATTTATTCAAGCCCAGGGAAATTTATTCTATCACACCTGATTAGTTGTTCTCCACCTTGGGTTGACTCCCAGCCCTGCTTCTCCTGGCTGTGCCTTTGTCTTTTTCAACATATACAGCAGACCATGGTAGAGTAAGTGAAAGCAAACTAAAAACGATTTACTGCTCCAAGTTCTGTGCATATGTGGGAAACCTTATAAACCTTGTTCCTTACAATTTATACTGTATTCCTCTTGCACTCAGTTCCTTCTAACAGATACAAAATAATCTTGATATATATTTCAGTTCCCGCTCTCTAAGAGCATATAGGTTCAACCATCTCTTCCAACTTCTTAACTGATCTGTTAGTCACAGTTTTGATCTTCATTCTGACTTGTAACTGACCCCTAACATTCATTGAAAGAACTCATAGCATTTATATCTACCAACCTTAAAGGGATGCAGAGCTATATTCTATTTTACACAGCATAATATTGCCCACCTTATAAAACAGCGCTTCTCCCTATTAACCATGAGCAGCACTGTATGAGATTCAGTAGAAGTACCAAAGATCGTTCAGTGAGTTTAGGAATAATAATCCAATCTCATGCTTCAAATAAAGAACATAAAGTAGTTGTAAATCAGAAATATTACTTTTTTATGAATATTGTGCTTTTTACAGGGAGGAATGTTAGCACTGGCAAATGGAATACTTCTCATATCTGGGGCCCATTGTCAGCATCAAGTACATTCAAGTCAGGCATTGCACGATCGTCATATCTCAACCCCAACCTCAGTTTGACATTATTTTCATTTCCCACGTCAGTCCATCTTAACCAAATAAGCTTTGCAATTAGTGCTGAACCAGTGTAATTTTGTGTTGAGTGCACAAAATCATTAAGAACTGAGTTGAGACTGCTCAAACTCATTTCACAAAGGAATGGAAACAGCAGGTCAGGCAGCATCTGTGGTGAGAGGACATTAGGGGTAATATTCTGATGAAAGGTTATCATCCTGAAACATTACCACTACCTTTCTCTCTCCACAGATATGCCCTGGCCTGCTGAATATTTCTAGCACTTTCTGTTTTTATTTCAGATTTCCAGCATCCAGAGTATTTTCCTCTTTATCACACAGAGGACTGTGTGAGTTTACATGCAGCGGTGTTCAGTCTCCTAGTTTAAGCCCAATCAAAACCCAGTGAAAGGTCACTGTTTTTATACCATTATTAAGAAAGATAATAGCATTGAATTTGAACAGATCTGTGGTCACAACACTTATTCCTGGCCTGAACTCCCAAATGGGCTTCTCTGCTTTTCAATTCTACCTTCTAGAAATGTATCCTAGTGCTGCTTTGTTTGGTTTTAATGGCTTTATTGAGCTACATGATTTCTGTATCTGTACCCCCAGATCCCTCTGTTCCTCTACCCATTTAGACAGAATTTTCCAAGCAGTATGTGGCCTCCTTAATCCTCTCAAAAAAGTGTACCTCCTCACACCGATCTATGTTGACGTTCATTTGACAATTATATACCCATTCTGCAAGTTTATTAATGTCTTGCTGTATCTTGTCACAGTCTTCCTCCATCTTAATTACACCCGCTAATTTGGCATCGTTTGCAGATTTTGAAATTATGCTTCCAATTCCCAAGTCCAAATAGTTTATGTAAATGATGAACAACAGATATCCCTGCACTGATCCTTGTGGAACACCACTTCCTACCTTTTGTCACTCTGAAGAACTACTTTTAACCCTAATCGCTATTTTCTGCTTTGTAGGCAGCTTGCTATCCATTCAGCTACTTATCCCGAATCCTTAGTCTGACTCATGAGCCTACTCTATCAAAGGTCCTTTGGGAATCCAAATATATTACGTCAACTGTATTACCCTTATCTACTTATAACTTATCACTCATCACTTTCTGTTATTTCTTCAAAGAAGTCAATAAGGCTGGTCAAGCATGAAATCTTTTGAAATCTGTGTTGACTATTTTAAATTATATTTTCAGTTTCTAGGTGTCTTTCTATTACTTCTTTGAGTAAGGATTCTAGAATCTTTCTACCACCGATATTAAGCTCAGTGGTCTATAGTTCCCTCTACTTGTTCTACCTCCCTTTTTGGGCATGGACATATTAGTTGTCCATCAGTCCTTTGGCACTAATATAATAAAAGCAGAAACCAGCGATGCCCACATCCCTCGATCGAATAAAAAAAAAATACTGGAAATACTAGGTGGTCTGGCAGCATCTGTGGAGAGAAAATCCCTGGGCGAATTTTGTCGTCGGGCTGATTTTCGGGTGGGACTTCCCTGCGATATTGCCAGGAGGAGCCAACTAAGATCCGGCAGGCTGAGGTGGTGGTCGATTAAGGACACCATGTGGGCCAATCCGAGGGCTGGCAGCTCTAGAGCCTCGGCAGCACCACTGAGATAACTGGCTGCTGCTCAGGCAGCAAGGGGAATGCGAGGGTGCCTCCATTTTGAGGCGCCCTCAGAAGGGTGAACATTAAATAAATTTTTACATGGGGCAAGCAGGCAGGGTGTGGAGAACAGAGGGGAAACCCCTCCAGTGGCTGCGTTGGGGCCGCGGGAGCATCACTTGCTGCCGTTGACCCCCTCCCTGTGTCATGGACCCTCTGGCTTCAATGCCCCCCCCCCCCCCCACCCAGGTAGACACTGGCAGGCTGCTGCCATACAGCTGGCAGCCTCCCTATGCGACGGGGAGCTCCTCCACGACTGGCAAAATGCCTGCGGCCTGGGAAAATCACCCTTAATTGGACCATTAATCATTCAAATTGGCTCCCTGCCTCTGTTAGGTGAACAGCTGAGCTGCTGCCATTCCTGCCGCTGGGGAACTTCCTGACGGGGCTCCCCAACATTTTATTGCTCCTTCCCTCCCCCACCTCACCCCCGCCCCCCCCCCCCCCCACCCACCCGCTTCATTCCCACCACCCAGGGACCGGTAAAATTCTGTCCCCTGTTTTTCTTCCACAGATGCTGCCAGACCTGCTGAGTAATTCCAGCATTTTCAGTTTTTATTTCAGGTTTCCAGCATCTGCTTTTGCTTTTTTATTAGAGCCCTTTGGCACTAATCCCTTTACTGATGAATTTTCATTTATAATAGTGCCTCCGCTATCTCTTCTCTAACTTCTGTTAATATGGGTTGAATGCTTGTTGGATTGAATGTCCCTTTCTTGTTCTGTATTATATTGTCATCTTAAAAAAAGAACAAAAAGCATTGCATTTTGTAGCAACCTTCACAACCACAGGATGTCCCAAAGTGCTTTACAGCCAATGAAGTACTTTTGGAGCGTAGTCACCAATTTTCACACAGCAAGGTCCACACACAGCAATATGAAAATGACCAGATAATCTGTTTTAGCGATGTTGATTGAGGGATGAATATTGACCAGGACACCAGGGATAACTCTCCTATTCTTCTTCAAAATTGTGCCACAGGATCTTTGATAACCACCTCAGAAGGTAGCTAGGGCCTCAGTTTAACATCTCCAACAGTACAGTACTAGAGCATCAGCATTTATTTCAGTACTCAAGTCCTGAAGTGGGATATGAACCCATATTTTTTGGGTTTAGAGGTGAGAATGCTGCCAACTGAGCCACAGCTAACACCTAATAATGGAAGTTAAAATCAATTATATCTGATAGAGTGCAGGTGATGGACAAGATTTTCCTCTTTGGAGTGAGCGAAGAGTATTGGGGACCCATATTGACAGATCCGACCAATTTTTGCACTGGATGTATTTTCCACCAGAAGCGAGTGATTATTGGAGATTTCCTCCTAAATATGGGCAGTAGGTTTCCTCCTAAATATGGGCAGGTACTTCCAAATTAGATGATCATGAGGGAGTGGTATTGTGCATCATATTTTCTATCATTATCACCTCAGCGGTGCTGGACGCTAACAATGCCAAAATGTAACTAATAGCCACCAATATTGAGAACATTAGTAATAATGCCAGTACCAAAAAATGGACAGTTAATGTGGGGCCACTGTTTGCCTATTTCACATTAGTGGGCTTTGGCAAATCACCAGAGGCAACTCCGATTTTCAAAAGCTGAGATTGCCTGCCCTTTAAGCTATTACAGACATCAATCTTTCTGCAGTCGAGCTGTATGCACACCCTAAGCATCTTTCCATGAGGGATGAATTGATTGAGGATGCAACATCATCACATACTACTAATGATATTTCCTATTACTGGCATGTTTTAATTGTTTTTTAAGTTTCTGCTGCTGCAAGTACAGCAATTGCTGTTGTGCAAAGTTAGCTATCTAATATAGCAGCAAGGCAGTAAAGTTTCTAGAGAGGCTGTTCTTTGTCATTCAAGGACCCAAGCATGGCAAGAGCACTCTAATGAGGCAAAGATATCACTTTTCAATACATTCATAACTTTTGGGTACTAGAATGCAGGCTCTGTTAGATTGAACACATTTATTTGCAGGGGGATATCTCCCAACACCATTGAGCTGTGAGCGCATCAGTTCCTCTATATTCCAAATCCTCAACAAGTCTACTATGCAAATAAATGCAGAACTATTAACATCGTTGATAATGTCATTGATTTATACCACATTCCTCACATATTTTCTCCTTTTAATTAGACTAACTATTCCTCAGCTATCTGGTAGTCATGCGTTTGGAATTATATATGCTCATTTTCTCAAGCCACCTGCTTTACTGTGTCCTTTTTCAGGTTTCAAATTATGGAAAACTGATGTGATCAAGAACATGTTGTTCCTGTCTAAAGCTCCCCCCAGTGGCAGCTTCATGGACTAAAGGAAGCTGTATTCCCTCTTTTTGTAACCTGTTCCTAAAAATAATGTTCCTGAATTATGTTCGCCTTCTCATTAGTGTTTATTCAAGGAGTTAACTCTTTCCGACTGAAGAGACTAGAAATAAGTTAAAATTTTCAGGATGGTCCCTGCTGGCTTCCTTGTAAAGTACGGGGTCAACCAACACCTCGGATTATTCAGCATCTCATTGGCGTTTGTGGGACCTGGAGACTGACTGGAAAATCCCAGTCGATCTCCATTAATTGGCCTTAAGTGACCTGTAATTATTTTAATTGGCTACATGCCATCTGCTCATCCTGCCCTCCCGCCTCCATAGAAATGGCCCGGAGGCAGGATGGAGTCAGGGAATCGGCACGCCGGCCAGCAGGGCTATTTTCCAGTCTTGCCGCCTCCATTCCTAACCCTAACATTCCTAGCCCATATATCTACCCATGTCCCATATCCATTAATACCTTTGGTTAACAGAAATCTGCCAATCTCCGTTTTAAAATAACAATTGATCTAACATCATTTGCCATTTGTGGAAGAAAGTTCCCACCTACAAAAGGAAATTGGATAAATATTTGAAGGGGAGGAAATTGCAGGGATCTGAGGAAAGAGTGGGGGAGTGGGACTAACTGACTCTTGCAAGATCTGGCATGACTCACTGGGCTGAATGGCCTCCTTCTGTGCTGTATTATTCTATGATTCTATGATTCCAATGCATTGCTAAAGGTTCCTATTGTCAGCATTTTCTTTCAGGCCACTTTTATTTGACGTGGTAGGCTAGGTTTTTATGAAGCGCTGAAAACTATTCAGCAACCTCAAACCATCACAATATCCTATGATTAAACCCTAGCTATCATCCAGAGTTCCACATTGTTCTTCTGAAATATAAGATTTTATTGTGTGAAAACCATTTTGTTACTGTCCTTATTCTCTCAACACAATCACTTCAGCTGGAGCTGGAGGATCTTTGTTGGTCCACAAAGATGGTTATTATAAATTCTCAGATGTGGATTGTACAGCAATCTCCTTTTGAAAACATTCCAGGCTTTCTACAAAGTGCCAACCAGGTTCATGAAATTTTAAAACTCTGTAAATGGCCATTGTGGTGAACCATCTGTCATTTCTTTCCCCTGAAAGTTACCTGTGAAATCCTTTTATTTTTCAGGCAAACCATTTGAACTTCTCCACAGTAATAAAGTAGACACAATGCCTAGGAAATTCTAAAACTTTATACAAATTTTACTATGCAGAATACCTTTTAATTAACATGTTTCTCGAACTGGGCAAAGTCTACTCTATCCCATCAATATCTCTGAACTTCTGGGACTGGGTTTCCACTAATATGCTCAGAGTTTAGATAGGAAAGAGCATGAGATAACATTTACAGAGGTAACAATAAAACTATCCTGACAGTAACATGCTGCAACTGTGATCAGCCTGAAACACTTCCATTTTCACCTTGTAGTAAGTAACCTTGCTGGAGACTGATAGTAAGAAAGAACGGAATGATTTATATGGCACCTTTCAGATGTTCAGGATGTTGCAAAGTTCTTTAAAGCAAATGAATTTCTTCTGAAGATTAGTCACTGCTATTTTATAGACAAATGTGGTGACTAATTTGCATATAGCAAGTTCCCACAAACATTAAATGAATGAATGGCCAAATTTGTTTTTTGGGTGTTGTTTATGGGATACGTAATAACCAATATTCATCAGCTGGGACATGAATCTGCCACTATTGCCTCTCCCTATTGGCTGGTGTAAAGATGATGATGGCCATGGAAGGAGCATTCACATTGCCGACTATCAGCTGATCTTCCTTCCACTATTTCATACTGTTCTCTCCAATGGAAGAGTGCAAAGATACAATAATCTTTTCCCTACTGACAAAAGGACTTAAAATCTAAAGTGCATGGCTCTGACAGAGTCGAGGGCCTGGATTTTAATCGCGCGCCGTGCTCCGCGGCGGCGTGCTTTAAATTTGGCGACCTTCCAACATGGAAGGGCTGCCGCACAGCCGCTGTGATATTACGCGCAGGGACTGATTTAAATAGAGCGGGCGGAGCGGCCGTCCCCAGCAATGATGTCCGGCGCCAACGTAACGGTAACGTATTCAGAATTTTTAATTAACAGATAATAAAGATATGGAGGCCTTTTCCCAACCCTACCAATGGTCATTTCATTGCCAAATATGACCAACACTAGCCTTTTTCCCCACCCAAACCTTCCCCCCAACCTTCTAACTTTTGCCCTTCAACCCCTTCTCACCATCCCCATAGCCAATAAAAAGTGATTTCCCCACTCCTCCCACCCCCAAAATTCTATCCCTCCCCCCTCCCCACCAGGTTCTCACCTTGGAACTCCGTACAGAGTTCCGAAGGTGCGCGAAGGATGAACAGCAGCCGTAAATCAGTGTATGATGGGCACTGCCTGTAGGTAAGTTAATTTACATAATTTCATGGTTAATTTGCATATTCAGATGAAGGGCCCGCTGAACTTTACCAGCACCCCCCCGCCGCAACCCGTGATGTCAAGAGGCTGGTAAAATTCAGCCCTCGTTCTCTTGGAGCTATGAAAAAGAGATGCCTTCAAATAAAGAATAATGCACTAACTTGAAAAGGCAAGAAATGAACTATGTTTACATGGTGAAAGAGTCTAATCTTTTACTTCCAGATCTGAGAGAGGCCTCTAATTTAGCTGCCTAATCTGAATTTATAGAGGTCGAGCTATTGCAGGATTTGCTTGAAGAAGTCCAAGCTTTCATCTTAGCTCAACTACTAACTAAACAGAATAGCTGTATCGCCTTATTCTGGCACTGATTTTTTTTTAGAGATACAGCACTGAAACAGGCCCTTCGGCCCACCGAGTCTGTGCCGACCAACAACCACCCATTTATACTAACCTTACAGTTATCCCATATTTCCTATCACCTCCCTACATGAGGGGAAATTTACAACGGCCAATTTACCTATCACCTACAAGTCTTTGGACTATCAAGCAGTCTTACTCTGGCTGAGGTAATTCAAATGACTGAAACTAATGGACTAGGACTAGACTAATGCCGAAATTAGAGTCATCTAATTATGGGTTATGCTAGAGGGATCCACCTTGATTTAAATAAGCACACAGAGTCACGAGCCAAATGGCAATGGTAACCCATGTTCGTGAGGAGCTTGAAAAAACCTGAGTCATATGACAACAACCAGAAGGATCAGAAGGATTTTTCTAAAGATAAAAGAATATGGTGGAAAGCAATAGAAAAATCAAATAATGGCTGATTGAATGCCAATTAACTAATCGAAAGTACAATATCACAAGCTGAAGAAACAAAGGGTAGAGTTCTATTTCTATACCATCTGGGCATTAAGCATTACTGGAGCAAAGTACAGGAAGAAAAATCAGACAGGATCACATACTCTCAACAGAGTTAAATATCAATGGACACAAAATCCGGCAGCTTCTGTTAACGCCATTTGATCCTTCATGCCTGGTTTTTACTTTCTGCACTCCACCCAGGTGATGCTTAATGCCATAAACGTGGAAAAAAAATCAAATGTACACAAGAACACAAAGTGGGAGCAGAAGTAGACCACATGGCCCATCGAGCCTGCTCCGCCATTCAATACAATCATGGCAGATCTTGGGCTTCAATTCCACTTAGCGGCCCCTTATCCTGAGACTGTGTCCCCGTGTTCTAGATTCCCTGACCAGCAGAAACAATCTCTCAGCCTCTACCCTATCGAGCCCCTTCAGAATCTTGTTTGTCTCAATTAGATCGCATATCATTCTTCTAAACTCCAGAGAATATAGGCCTAATTTACTCAGCCTCTCATCACAGGACAAACCCCTGATCCCAGGTATCAATTTAGTAAATCTTCGCTGCACCACCTCCCATGCAAGTGTATCCTTTCTTAAATGTGGAGACCAATACTGCACACAATATTTCAGGTGTGGTCTCGCCAACGCCCTGTACAATGTTAGTAAGACTTTATTCCTGTACTCCAACCCCTTGCAATACAGGCCAACATGCCATTTGCCTTCCTAATAGCCTGCTGTACCTGCATGTTAATTTTGTGCGTTTCTTGTACGAGTACACCCAAATTTCTCTGAACATCAACACTTACCAGTTTCTCACCTTTTAAAAATATTCTGCTTTTCTATTTTTACGGCCTAAGTGAACAGCTTCACACTTCCCTACATTTTGCTCCATTTGCCATCTTGTTGGTCACTCACTTAACCTGTCGATATCCCTTTGCAGCATCTCTATGTCCTCCCCGCAGCTTACCTTTCTACCGAGCTTTGTATTATCAGAAAACTTAGATACATTACTCTCTGTCAATTCACCCAAGTCATTAATATAGGGTGCAAGTAGCTGAGGCTCCAGCACTGATCCTTGCGGCACCCCACTGCTCACTGCCTGCTAACTTGTAAATACCCCATTTATGCCCACTCTCCACTTCCTGTCTGTTAACCAATCCTCTATCCACGATAATATATTAGTTCCAACACCATGAGCCCTTATCTTGCCTATTAATCTTTTATGTGGCATCTCATTGAATGCCTTTTGGAAATCTAGGTATACTGCATCTATTAGTTCCCTTATATCTACCCTACTAGTTACATCATCACAAAATTCTAATAAATTTTTCAAACAGGATTTCCCTTTAGTAAAACCATGCTGACTTGTTCTAATCATACTATGCTTTTCCAAGTGCATTGTGAAGACTTCTTTAATAATAGTTTCCAGCATCTTCCCAACGACTGATGTTAGGCTAACTGGCCTGTAGTTCCCTACTTTCTCGCTAACTCCTTTCTTGAAAAGCGGTATAACATTTGCCAACTTCCAATCTGATGGAACCATTCCTGAATCTAAGAAATTCTGGAAAATCATAGTGCATCCACTATCTCTGCAGCTGTCTATTTAGAAGCCTAGGGTGTAGATCATCTGGTCCCGGGGACTTGCCAGATTTTAGTCTCTCAAGTTTCTCCAATACTTTTTCTCTGCTGATATCAATTTCCTTAATTTCTTCACTCTTTTGAGACCCTAGGTTACTGCCTATTTCTGATATGGAACTTGGGTCTACTACTGTGAAGACAGACACAAAATATTTGTCCAATGCCTCTGCCATTTCCTCATTCCCCATGATTTCTCCTGCCTCTGCCTCTAAGGGACCAATGTCTACTTTAGCTACTCTCTTCCTTTTTATGTACTTATAAAAGCTCTTTATAACCTGTTCTAATATTGCTGGCTAGTTTACGCTCATTCTATTTTTTCCCTTTCCATCAACTTTTTGGTAGCCCTTTGCTGGTTTATAAAACACTCCCAATCCTCAGACTTGCTACAATTTCTTGCAATATTATAAGCCTCTTTTTTTTAATTCATTCACGGGATGTGGGCGTCGCAGGCCAGGCCAGCATTTATTGCCCATCCCTAATTGCCCTTGAACTGAGTTGCTTGCTAGGCCATTTCGAGGGCATGTAAGAGTCAACCACATTGTTGTGGATCTGGAGTCACATGTAGGCCAGACCAGGTAAGGACAACAGATTTCCTTCCCTAAAGGACATTAGTAAACCAGATGGGTCTTTACAACAATCGACAATGGTTTCATGGCCATCATTAGACTAGCTTTAAATTCCATTAGTCTCATACTCTCCTTAACTTACTGAGTGAGCCACAGATGGATCTTTCTTGATGAGTTTTTGTTTTTGAACAGAATGTACTTTTGTTGAACCCTTTGAATTATTTCTTTAAACTGTTCATTTACCGCCATACCTTTTAGTCTATTTACCCAATTAACCTTAGCCAGTTCTCCCCTCATACCTTCATAAATGGCTTTGTTTAAGTTTAAAATTCTTGTTTGTGATTGAAATGTGTCACTTCCAAACTTTAACATGAAATTTAATGGTATTATGATCACTATTTCCTAGTGGCTCTTTTGATACAACATTGCTAATTAACCCTGTTTCATTACACAATACGAGATCTAAGATAGCTTTTTCCTTAGTTGGTTCTACAACATTTGCTGCAAGAAACTGTCAGGAAAACATTCTACAAATTCACCTTCTAGACCACTGTTGCCAATTTGATTGTCCCAGTCTATATGCAGATTATAATCCCCCATAATTAATACATTACCTTTTTCACACGGTCCAATAATTTCCTGTTTAATGTTCTGTCCAATAATATAACTACTGTGAGGGGGCCTGTGAATTACTCCCACCAGTGTTTTCTGACTCCTGCTATTCCTAATTTCCACCCAAACTGATTCTACTTCATGATCTTCTGAGGCCAGATCCCTTCTTATTAATGTCCTTCTGCCATCAGGGCTACCCCTCCTCCTTTGCCATTCTGTCTGTCTCTCTGAAATATTGTATACCCTGGAATATTCATTTCCCAATCTTGATTTCCTTGTAACCATGTCTCGGTAATGGCAATTAGATCTAGATCATTTACCTCTATTTGTGCCACTAGTTCATCTATCTTATTACAGATGCTTCATGCATTCAGATAAAGGAATTTTAATTTCATTTCTTTTTACCTCTATTCTCTGCAATGACCTTATTTGCCGATGTAGGATTTTTGTTAAACTCTCTGCCCTTTCCTGTCCCATTCTGTTGGGAGTTACCCACATTCCTATCCTGCTCTGATGCCCTGACCTCTCTCTTTGGATTTCTAAATTTCCCTTTACTCAAATCCTCCCCACCCCCCACCTCTGTTAGTTTAAAGCCCTGTCCACAGCCTTAGTTATGCGATTGGCCAGTACAACATATGATTGATTTAAAAGGGAGGAAGGAAGAATGGCAATAAAAGGACATTGAAAGATAACTGAGCAACTAGATAATTTCTAATATATTTGCACTCCTCTGTGCTGTATTCTAGTGCACAGAAATTACAATGGCGATGACGAGTTTTTAATGTAGAACACAGGATATTGTTCATTTGGCAGATAACGCTGTATGTAGGCCCACTAACTGCTGGATTAACCATCTTTTAAGACCAAGCTCCTGCCCTTCCTGTAGCATTCAGACATGAAAACAAATAGTGCACATATAGTCAACAGATGCACCATTGCTTTCTGAATGCAAATGCAGTCTATTATTCTTAAGCCAAATTACTTGATAATTCAATTTTTTTAGCATTAAATAATTGCTTCCCTGTGTTATTTTCATTTCTTCAATTAAACTGTTGGAAAATCTGAATTATTTTTTGTGCTTAAATAGCACTTTGAATTATGTTAGCTGTAAACAGGTTGAATGGAGAAGGAAAGCGACAATGTGGTTTAGTATCAAATGTTGTTTGAGAATGTTCCTGTGAAGCACCTTGGGATGTTTTACTATGGTGAAAGGTGCTATGTAATTACAAGTTGTTGTTGGTGTTGATGTTGCTGTACTCACTTTCAGAATGCTACAGCCTTCACAAGTGTTGTACGATGATGTGAAATGATGTGATAGTTTTAGCCAGCAAACCATTGGGCATCCGGTCAATCCCATACTATCCCTCTTTACAGCAGTGAGCACAGGAACATTGTGATAAATTAGAAATGCAAGTTGCACTTAATGGTTTTACAGGGATTACTGTAACAAAGTATCAAGTCATCCTTGCCACTTTAAATCTTCATCATCAGGTGATAACCATTATAGGATGGTAAAATATAACTAGAGTCAGGGGCCACTCAACAACATGTTGGGGGAGAAAATTTGTTTGCGTAGCACCACTTCTAGTAGTGCCACATAATCTTACCTCAATTCCCTGGGGGAGCAGGCAGCACCGCGAGCCACTATATGTGCAGTCTGCATGGTGTTCTTTAATGATATCAATGGAGAACACTCCAGGAGCCAAATCCCAGGGAATCAGGGCAAGTCTGCATAGTGCTAGAAGTGGTGCTACATGAACAAATTTCTCTGCCCAATTATCATTTCTACAGTTGGTTTAAGTAACTGCAGAAAAATCGGCAAGGGATCTCACTCCTGTTGAGCTATGAATGTGAACATTGAAGGACTTTAGAATTGATCTTGCCTGTGACACCCTTACAGTAAAATAGCCAATTAACATTTAATGTCAAGACCCACAGTTGAAGAATGACCATTTGGATGAATTAATAGATAATGGCCAGTGCCTATTGAAATTGTACCCAGGTAGCATCAGTGCTTTTGAGAGAAGTAAAGAATATTGGAAGAGGGAAAAAAATCAAATCTAAGAATCAGCAGTGCATAAACGTATTTTTTTTAGACTTAGCAAGTAACAGAAACCAGGGCTGGGTCACAAATATAATTTTTGCCATCACTGAATATTACAATGATCAGGATTAAACAGTACCTGGTATTTAATGATTTTAAAAAGAAGGGGAAAATCAGTGTTATTTCCTGTGGAAAGTAAATGATGTCGCATCACAAGAACAACTTAATTGAAGAAAATGTGAGTAGTAAATCAGATTATTTCTGCACAGACAGAAATATTGTGACCACTGGAAAAATAAGGATAAGCAAAAGCATTAAACAGACCTTTTTAAAAATTGCAGTCGGTTCCGGAATTAATCTGGAACTTGTCAAACCTACTATAACATGAGGCAATGGATTACAACTGACACATTTTCTGACTGATTTTAATGAAAAGTTAGATATTTGTCGTGGACGTTATAATAACATTTCCATTATCCCTCCGAAGCCTGGGGCAGCATCTCTGCCAAATGTCAATTACAGTGACAAGGTTAGCAGATTTTCTGAACTTTTTTGCAGCCAGGAAGAGATATCAGTCCCTGTGACTACAGGCACTTTAATGGAATTAGTATCAGGGATATGAGGATTTTATTACATGGCCAGATGTTACGAGGACAACAACTACTGATTAGTCAACCAACTGTAGCTGCTGAGCAATTTAAAATTAAACACAGCACTGAAAAATATATCTACCACTGCTGTGATTGTGCTTACAGTGTCACAAATAAAATGCACGCACTGAAATTTTTCTTAATAAGTTCTCTCATTCAGTGATAAATGGAGGATAACTGATGAAGATTGGTAGTCCATTAAAACATGATACACCACAGTGCAATGAGGGAAAGTACAAACTACTAGTGGGTAGCAAGTGGGTACACCAAGAACAAAATAAACATGTGTGCACATCAAGTAAGGAGAAAATCAAGCTCAAGTGTATTACTGATAGCAAATGCCAACTGCATCATTTATAATTTTTTTTAATTCGCTCATGGGATGTGAGAGTTGCTGGCAAGGCCAGCATTTATTGTTCATTCCTAATTGCCCTGGAGAAAGTGGTGGTGAGCCTCCTTCTTGAAATGCTGCAGTTCATGTGGCGTAGTGTGTTGTTCGGGAAGGAGTTCCAGGATTTTGATCCAGCAACAGTGAAGGAACAGCAATATAGTTTCAAGTCAGGATGGTGTATGATTTAGAGGGGAACCTGCAGGTAGGGTGTTCCCATCTGTCTGCTGCCCTTGTTCTTCTAGGTGGTAGAGGTCACGGGTTTGGAATGTGCTGTCGAAGGAGGCTTGGCAAGTTTCTGCAGTGCACCTTGTAGATGGTACACACTGCTGCCACTGTGCGTCGGTGATGAAGAGAGTGTATATTTAAGGTGATGAATGTTAGGAAGTATTCCATCACACTCTTTTAGCTGGTGGACAGGCTATAGGGAGTGAGGAGGTGTTTTACTCACCACAGAATTCCCAACCTCTGACCTGCTCTTGTAGCCAAATTATTAAATGGATGGTCCAGTTAAGTTTCTCGTCAATGGTAACCCCCATGATGTTGAGGGTGGGGGATTCAGCGATGGTAATGCCATCGAATGTCAAGGGCAGATGTTTAGAAACTTGGAAGCATTGTGAACTGTGAGGAGGTTAGTGTAGAACTTCAAAAGGACATGGACAAGTTTGTGGAATGGGCAGACAAGTGGCAGATGAAGTTCAATGCGGAGAAATGTGAAGTGATTCATTTTGGTAGCAAGATCATGGAGAGAAATTATAAAATAAAGTGTGCAACACGAAAGGGGATGCAGGAGCAGAGGGACCTGGGCGTATATGCGTGTAAGTCATTGAATGTGGCAGGACAGGTTGAGAGCGAGGTTAATAAAGCATTCAGTCTAGGCTTTATTAATAGGGGTATTGTGTAAAGATCAAGAGGGTTATGTTGAACTTGTAGAAGACACTAGTTCAGCCTCAGCCGGAGTATTGCGTCCAGTTCTGGGCACTGCACTTTGGGAAAAAGTGAAAACATTGGAGAGAGTACAGAAAAGATTCACGAGAATGGTTCCAGGGATGAGGAACTCCAGTTATGAAGATATATTGGAGAAATGGAGACTGTTTTCCCTGAAGAGAAGGCTGAGACGTGATTTGATAGAGATATTCAAAATCATGAGGGGTCTGGACAGAGTGGATAGGAAGAAACTGTATCCACTCATGAAAGGATCGAGACGAGAAGGCACAGATTTAAAGTGATTGGCAAAAGAAGCAAAAGCGACATGAGGAAAAACTTTCACGCACCGACTGATTAAGGTCTGGAATTCACTGCCTGAGTGTGGTGGAGGCAAGTTCAATCAAAGCATTCAAAAGGGAATTAGACTGTTATCTGAAAGGGAAGAATGTAAGGGTTAAGGGGAGAAGGTGGGAAATGGCATTAGCTTAATTGTGCATTCAGAGAGCCGGTGCAGACACGATGGGCTGACTGGCCTCCTTCTGCGCTGTAACAATTCTGTGATTCCCGAGATAATTTGTGTCTTGTTGGAGATGGTCATTGCCTGGCACTTGTGTGACACAAATATTACTTGCCACTCATCAGCCCAAGCTGGATGTTGTTCGGACTGCTTCAGCATCTGAGGAGTTGTGAATGGTGCTGAACATCATACAATCATCAGCAAACATCCCCATTTCTGACCTTATGATGGAGGGAAGGTCATTGATGAAGCAGCTGAAGATGGTTGGACTTAGGACACTACCCTGAAGAACTCCTGCAGTCATGTCCTGGAACTGAGATGATTGGCTACCTGCAACCACAACCATTTTCTTTTGTGCTAGGTATAATTCCAACCAGTGGTGACTTTTCCCCCGATTCTTTGATTCATTGACTTCAATTTTGCCAGGGCTCTTTGCCACACTCGGTCAAATGCTGCCTTGATGTCAAAGGCAATCACTTTCACCTCAATATTATTTATTCATGAAAATGTTATAATATGTTGATAACCTATACCAGCTGTAATTTATAAATCAGACTAATAATTATCCTGACGATATTGCCTATAATTTATACTCGCAATGTTATGCAACATATATTAGCTATATCAATTATGCATAGTTCATATATAAACTGAATGAGCTGGAATTTGCTGAAAAAACAATGGCATGTGAATGATGCACATTATTAGTGTTATTAATGCACAAACTGGCCAGGGACATACGGCAAGGAGATATCTCATGAATCGCAAAATTATCCTCTCACCCTAAACCTCACCATGATTTTCATGCTGCATTTGCACATCAATTGCCCATTAAACTTACCACAGAATGTCTAGTTATTAATAGCATAGCTTTAAACAATGTGGTAATAGTTAATGACTGTCGATCCTAGAACTATAGAATGATACAACACAGAAGGAGACCATTCAGCCCATTGTGCCTTACTGGCTCTTTGAAACAGCAATTCAATTAATCCCACTCCCCTGCTCTTTCTGCATAGCCCTGTAATTCTTTTCCCTTCAAGTACTTACCTAATCCTCTTTTGAATGTTACTATTGAAGCTGCTTCCATCACCCTTGCATTCCAGATCAGAACAACTCACTGTGTAAAAAAATGTTGCCTCATGTCACCTCTGGTTCTTTAGCCAATCACCTTAAATCTGTATCCTCTGGTTAACGACCCATTTGCCACTGAAAACAGTTTTTCCTTATTTACTCATTCAAAACGCTCCATAATTTTGAACGCCTCTATCAAATAATTTTTTATTCTTCTCTGCTGTAAGGAGAACAACCCTAGCTTCTCTCGTCTCTCCATTTAACTGAAGTCTCTCACCCTTGGTACCAATCTAGTTAATCTCTTCTGCATCCTTTACAACGCCTTGAAAACCTTCCTAAACTGTGGTGTCCTAAACTGAACACAATACTCGAGCTGAGGCTTAACCCATTGCTCTATAAAGGTTTAGCATAACTTCCTTGCTTTTATACTCCATTCCTCGATTAATAAAGCCAAGGTTCATATATACTTTTTAATAGCCTTCTCACTTGTCTGGCATTTTCAAAGATTTGTGTACATACGTCCCCAGGTTTCGCTGTTTCCATGCCCCCTTTAAAATTGCTTCATTTAGATCATTGCTCCTCATTCTTCCTACCAAATTGTATCACTTCAACTTCTATACATGAAATTTCTACTGTCTTGTTTCTGCCTAGTTTATCAGTCAATGTCTTCCTGAGGTCTGTTACTCTACCCCATTGTTTACTACATTTCCGAGTTTCATTATCATTTGCAAACTTTGAAATTATACCTTGTATATCCAAGTCCGAGTCTTTAATATACATCAAAAAGAGCATGATCCTAATAGAAACCCCTTGGGAACACCATTGTATTCTTCTCTCCCATCTGAAAAACAACCATTCATTACTACTCTTTCTGTCCCTTAGCCAATTTTGTATCCATGCTACCATTGTCCCTTTAATCCTTGAAGCTTTAATTTACTAACAAGCCTATTATGTGGTACTCTGCCAAATACCTTTTGAATGTCGATTTCCACATCAACACAACCCTCATTAACCCTTTCTGTTACTTTATCAACTCAATCAAGTTTGTCAAACACTATTTGCCTTTAACAAATCCATGATAGGCTTTCAAATATTAGCAAACCTTTTTCAAATGCCAATTATTTTGTTCCAGATTATAGAGTCATAGAGTTATACAGCACAAAAACAGGCCCTTCAGCCCATTGTGTCTGTGCCGGCTGTGCTGGCTAAATAATAGACTGTTTCCATTTTCCAGCACAGGGGTTGCAACTCACAAGCAGCCCATGCCCAGTGCTCTTGAAGCAGGCATCACACAACTTGGTGCAGCCTCCTCATTTAGCATGACCCACACTTCTGGCTGGCTGAATACTCTACAAGAGGCCGAGTAGAGTCCATGGTTAGCAAGTGCTCCAGCTAGCCAGCAGCTCTTAAAGGCAGCCTACTCCTGTTAAAGGGGAGCTGCACTCATTACAAAGAAGCTGCTAGTGACTGCAAGTAGAAGTTAAACAACTGGAGCATCAGGCAAGAGAGAGGGTACCAAGGCTCACAGATGCAGTGATGGAGATCAACAGACGAAGAGAGGTTATGTTTTCGTGGGGGGACCAGGAGGCCCTCAAGGAGCACCCTCAGAAGGGAATGGGAGCAGGTGCCAGGGAGGTCAATGCCCGAAGTCTGGCCCCGAGAACCTGGCAGCAGTGCTATGAGAAGTTCAATTGCCTCACGCAGGTGGCTTTTATTGCAGGATTTGGGCCAAGAAGACGCAGTGATAGGACGCCACAGAATGATGAGAAGGTGGGGAATTGTGGAGCAATCATGTGAAGCGATGGCGTCCTAAGATAACAGGATTCTGAGTAGATGCTCACAGAAACTTGTCCGGAGCAAAGGGGTCCCAGATGTCTCCTCTTCCTCCTCATCATCTTCCTCCTCTTCCTCAAGATGCCCTCTATTTGCCTGGTGGCAGTGACTGCACTCTCATAATAGCAAGGTTGTGGAGGATACAGCAGACCATCATGATTTTGGAGACACACTCCTGCGAGTATTGTAGAATACCCCCTGAGTGGTCCAGGCAGTGGAACCATTGTCTAAGAGCTCCAACAAGAACTCCACGATGTTTCTGCTGGCAGCATGGCTCTCATTCTAAGCCCATTTCCCTTGCGTGGTCAGGGGTGGGGAGGAAATGTGAGGGTCATCAGACATGTGTACATAGTCTTGTCTCCAAGCAGCCAGGCTCTGGTTCTTCATGGTGACCCAAAGATAACTGGAATAGCAGACTGCATCAGCATGAAGACATTGTGGCTGTTGCCAGGATAGCAGGCATTCACCGACAGGGTTTGGGCATGGTCGCATATTAATGGAATGGAGCCCTTTGTGGTTCCTATACCTCTCGCCATTGACGTGTGGGGCCCGCAGAGCCACATGTGTGCAATCAATGGCTCCCTGTACCATTGGGAACCCAATTACCCTGGCAAAACCATGTACCTGCTCATCCTACTTCTCCCTACTTAACCAGTTAACAAAAACAGCTGAACAAAATAAGTGATAGCCATTCATTGGTTCATTCCTCAGGGCAATGCCTTGACCAATCAGAGTCAAGCTGCCTGGTTTAAATTTCAAACAAAGCATGGCAGTTAACTGTCAGTCACTGTAAACTGGTGCATTCTCTTTGGCAATGCCTCTACCAATCAGAGTTCACTTGCCAACCAATCAGCACTTTCTTCTCATACAGTATAAAGTCGTTGTTTTCCCTTGTATTGGTATTCTTGTGGGTTGGCCTGATGAGTGCAAGACAAAAAGCTTCTACAACATGTCTCTATTTTCAGCAATACTCCACTACAAGCCTTCCTCCAGCCCAAAAAACATCCATTAATCACTACTCTTTGTTTCCTGTCACATAGTCAATTCCGTATCCATGCTGCTACCATCCCTTTTATTCCATGAGCTATAATCTTGTTCATAAGTCTGTTGTGTGGCACTGTATCAAATGCCTTTTGAAAGTCCTTGAACACCACATCAATTGCATTGCCATCATCAACCCTCTCTGTTACCTCCTCAAAAAACTCCAGCAAGTTAGTTAAACATGATTTTACCTTAAGAAATCCATGCTGGCTTTCTTTAATTAACCCGTTTTTGTCCATGATGTCATGTGTTACATGACCCTATTGTTGGAATTTGTTAGTCGACCAAGTAAGGTGTATTAGTAAGAGGTATCCAGCTGTAGATATATATTGATGTTATCTTCAAATAAAGAAATCACAATTTAGTTTAGCAGTCTTACCTGAGTGATTGGTGAGTTTGTGTTTGAAAGATAGAGAAGAAAACACAACAGATACAAAGATTGGTGAGGAAAACACAAAGGCCAGAATTTTATTTTGGGCAGGAGGTCCTGCCCACTGGCTAAAAAGTCAGGCTTTAGCATGTCTCCGCCAGACCTGGGGAGCCACGCCAGTATTTTTCGCACCGCAGGCCCTTAATTGGCCTTAGGTGGGACTTCCACCTCCTTGAGGCAGGAAGTCCCTGCCTAATGGAGCTGCCAGCCAATCAACGAGCTGGCAGCTCTTAGTCCCAGCAGCGCCATCAGGAGCAATGGAAACTGCTGGGACGGCACCCAGCCAACAGAAGCAAGAGGGATGACGGCCCTGGAACCAAGGTAACTTTTGGGGTCTCGCCAGGAACAATCAGCCGGGCCCCGGTGAGGCAAGGGGGGAAATCGCTTAGGAGTTGTGGGTGTGGGGAGTGCTGTCCAGCGGGGGTGGTTGGGCCATGGGGGCAGCCCTCCATGAGGCGTAGCATGCCTGATCATTTGGGCAATCCCCCTGGCCCGCAAGAAGGACGTCAGGTCTCACCTGGCGGCCTTCTGGGGGGCTTTGCCCCCAGCCGTTGCTGGTAAAATACCAGTGGCGGCGGGAGGAGGCCCTTAAGTGGCAGTTAATTGGCCACTTAAAGGCCTTGATTGGCCTTGGGAGGGTGGGCCATTTCTTGCCACTGCCGCCCCGCGTAAAATTGCAGCGGGGGCAGGAAGGTGTCGGGAACGGCCCACCCCCAGCTCCCACTCAATTTTACAGCCCTCCCCGCCACCAGCCCGCTCATATGGGGGGGACCGTAAAATTCCGGTTAAAGTGTCTGCAAAGAGATATCGATAGGTTAGGTGACTGGGCACAAATTTGGCAGATGGAGTATAATATGGGAAAATGTGAGGTTGTCCACTTTGGTGGGAAGAATAGAAAAGCAGTATATTATTTGCATGGGGAGAGATTGCAGAATGCTGTGGTACAGAGGGATCTGGGTGTCCTTGTACCTGAATCACAATAGGTTAGTTTGCAGGTCCAGCAAGTAATTAGGAAGGCAAATGGAATGTTGGCATTAATTGCAAGGGGAATGGAGTATAAAGATAGGGAAGTCTTGCTACAACTATACAGGGCATTGGTGAGACTGCACCTAGAGTACTGCGTATATTTTTGGTCTCCTTACTTAAGGAGGGATATACTTGCATTCGAAGCAGTTCAGAGAAGATTCACTCGGCTGATTCTTGGGATGAAGAGGTTGACTTATGAGGAAAGGTTGAGCAGGTTGGGCCTAAATTCATTGGAGTTTAGAGGAATGAGAGGTGATCTTATTGAAAGAGATAAGATTCTGAGGGGGCTTGACAGAGTAGATGCTGAGAGGATGTTTCCCGAATCTAGGACTAAGGGGCACAGTTTCAAAATAAGGGATCTACCTTAAGGTGGAGATGAGGAGGAATTTCTTCTTTCAGAGGGTCGTTACTCTTCGAATTCGCTTCCCCAGAGAGCAGTGGAGGCTGGGTCACTGAATATATTCAAGGTTGAGTTAGACAGATTTTTGATCTACAAGGGAGTCAAGGATTTTGGGGGACAAGTAGGAAAGTGGAGTTAAGGCCACAATCAGAGCAGCCATGATCTTATTAAATGACAGAACAGGCTCAAGGGGCCAAATAGCCTACTCCTGCTCCTATTTCTTATGATCGTAGGACTGCCAACCTTTTAAGTACATCCTCTGTATCTATTTTTATCCTATACAAAATCACTACTTCGCTGTCCTTTACTGCTTTATTAGCAGTTTTCTCTTCTCTCGTGAAGACAGATGCAAAGCACTCATTTAGTACCTCAGCTATGCCCTTGACCTCTAGTTTAGTTTAGTTATACAGCACTGAAACAGGCCCTTCGGCCCACCGAGCCTGTGCCGACCATCAACCACCCATTTATACTAATCCTACACTAATTCCATATTCCTACCACATCCCCACCTGTCCCTATATTTCCCTACCACCTACCTATACTAGGGGCAATTTATAATGGCCAATTAACCTATCACCCTGCAAGTCTTTTAGCATGTGGGAGGAAACTGCAGCACCCGGAGGAAACCCACGCAGACACAGGGAGAACTTGCAAACTCCACACAGGCAGTACCCAGAATTGAATCCGGGTCGCTGTAGCTGTGAGGCTGCGGTGCTAACCACTGCGCCACTGTGCTACAAGGAGATTTTCTTTTTAGTCCCAACTGGACCCACCCTTTCTATTTATATGGACCATTCTGGTCCAGAAAATTAACAGTTATAAGGATGAAGTCTTATTCCTTCAGCTAGTGAATTGTTGTTGAAGATTTTTAAAATGTCAAACTTTAAATTTATAATTTTTTTCTTCCTTTCCTTTTTGCCACTTTATTCTGTAGTGCTCACTCCAATCTTTCTTTATTTCTCTTTCTCTACTTGATTTGACATTGAACTCACCCTCGCTTATTCACCCTCCTTCTCAGTCCTTCCTTTGTTTGTTTCTCAATCCTTAGATCTCGTTAGTTAAGGAGATACACTGTTCGTCCCTGGTTCACCATGTCATTTTGAGTCGACATTTTCAGAGACTTACAGGGAAAAGAAATTTTGAGCTGAAGGATGCAGGGAAAATTTTAACTAACTGGGCACACAGTGAGATACTGTGCTCCAGCAAATTGCAACTCAATACATTATTTAGTTTATAAGTGGATATCCTGCGGTGTTACATTCATTCTGTCCTCATTTTTCTGTATCCCTTTATAATTCCTGTATTCTCCACTGGGGAGAAAGAATGTAATTATAGTGTGACAAATTTATTTCAGTAATATATTAAAAGCAAAATACTGCAGATGCTGGAAATCTGAAATAAAAACAGAAAGTGCTGGAAATATTCAGCAGGTCAGGCAGCATCTATGGCGAGAGAAGCAGAGTTAAAGTCTGTGACCTTTCATCAGAAATTTATTTCAGTGGTTTCCATTTGAAAAGTAAATATAGGAATTTATAATGAAATGTTGACAGGAAGTGCTCAAAGATGTAAAATGTTTATAAATATGATATAAAATGTTGCAACCTGTGTTGATCCACAACATTTAGAATGTATCAAAAGTAAAAATAGTGAAATAAATATTTAAATATTCTTACGAACATGGCTTGGTCTCTATCCAACTATAGGAGCTGGGAATTTATGAGCAATTGTCAATCCATAGAAACTTCCCTCAACAATTAATTAGCCTTTAATTGACTTTAGGCTGTGCATATTTAGATCACTTTGTCTCAGGAAGTACCTATGCAGCAGTCTTAAAGGGTCAGGATAGGTTCAATATAATTCCATCCTCACAGCTACTTCTGACATTCTGATCCCAAAATGTGAGCAATGCCTTGGAAGATCAGCTAGTGTTAAGAAATTAAAATGTTGGTGGTGAGTGAGATCTGTTCTTAAAATAAATGAGGAGACAGATAATTCCACTTTGGAGCAAGACAGAATTTTTATCCAATGTGTCGGGGATGGGATACACTATTTTGTCCTGTACAAGACCTTGGTCAGGCCTCACTTGGAATATTGGGCAGGATTTTCCCTGTCGTCAAGCTGAATGTGGGTCAGAAGCCCACACTGACTGGGACTTTGTCCTGGCGACGGGGTCTCAACCACCAGCAAGAGTGCCAGCGAGAGGCAGCATCTCGGGAAGGGTCGCCAACTCAAGTGCCAATTAGGTGGTGGGCCTTCCCTGGGATCAAGGACCCCGGAGACGGAAGTCATGCCTGTTGAGCTAAGCCGGCAAATCAGAGGCCAGAAGCTCTTTAACTGAGCAGTGCCACTGCACAGGCGGTGGTTGCTCCTGGTAGAGAGCACTCACCTGAGGCCCTGGAACCATGCCCCAGTTAAATCACAGCAGAAGGGGTTTTGTGGGGGGGAGGGGTCGCAGGGGAGGAAGGTTCAGAGGGTTTGGCAGCAAGGGCAGGGGAAGGCTCTCAGCGGGCCCACCCCCCCTTCCAGATGCCGAGCCCGTTGTTCAGGCATGAACTGCCTTTGTGCCTTTTAACGAGGGGCAACTCCTCCCACCCACCCAGAGCTGGGAAGCAACCCACATGGGCTTTCTTGGCATGCTCCCCATGCAGCGACATGTAATTTAGGTGGAGGCAGGAATGTGGCAGTGTCCACCCCTCCACTATCCCACCAAATTATATGTTCTCCTTGCCTCCAAACACGATGCGGGGCAGAGCATAAAAGTTCCCCATTGTGTGGGGAACACAGTCATTCATTGTGATTTTCCCTGGGGTGGCTAATTAATAGCCAGAGTGTGGGCTTGCTGGCCTTCTAGCTTGTAAGGAGCAACAGGCAGCAAATGGAAGCTAAGTAAGGGAGAGGACGCTTCAAGATGGAGGTGCACACTCTCCAACTTGTTTAAATTTAAATGTAAAAAATTATTTTGCAAGTGAGCCACCACTGTGGGGGTGGGGGAGCCCTTCTATAGGGCAGCCGACAGCTGCTGCTGCACCCAGCCAGGCAAGGAGGGCCTCATGAACCAGCCTGGACTGCTGGATCCTCAGTCTGTTGTCGGGAGGCTGCCTCCAGACATCTAAACTGGCTCATCCACTGCCTGCGGGAACCTGGAGGCCACCTGGAAAAATTCCTCTCGGCCTCCTTTAATAGGCCTTAATTGGCCCTGAATGAGCCATGTGGGCTAACTGCTGCGTGTGGATGGATGGCCCTGCCGCCACCCCCATTCTGCTTCAGTGACAATGAGCCAGAGGCGGAGAAACGGCACACTGGCCGGCAGGGCTATTTTTAGCTCCCGCCTACTTCTGTTCCCAGCTCCGTGGGGGGCTTGAAAATCCTGTCCATTGTGTCCAGTTTTGGCCTCCTTACATGATGGGTGTTATTGAGGCTTTGGAAAGGGCGCAGCAGATGACCACTAGACTTCTTTTGGGCCTCCTTATCTCGAGAGACAATGGATACGCGCCTGGAGGTGGTCAGTGGTTTGTGAAGCAGCGCCTGGAGTGGCTATAAAGGCCAATTCTGGAGTGACAGGCTCTTCCACAGGTGCTGCAGAGAAATTTGTTTGTTGGGGCTGTTGCACAGTTGGCTCTCCCCTTGCGCCTCTGTCTTTTTTCCTGCCAACTGCTAAGTCTCTTCGACTCGCCACAATTTAGCCCTGTCTTTATGGCTGCCCGCCAGCTCTGGCGAATGCTGGCAACTGACTCCCACGACTTGTGATCAATGTCACACGATTTCATGTCACGTTTGCAGACGTCTTTATAACGGAGACATGGACGGCCGGTGGGTCTGATACCAGTGGCGAGCTCGCTGTACAATGTGTCTTTGGGGATCCTGCCATCTTCCATGCGGCTCACATGGCCAAGCCATCTCAAGCGCCGCTGACTCAGTAGTGTGTATAAGCTGGGGGTGTTGGCCGCTTCAAGGACTTCTGTGTTGGAGATATAGTCCTGCCACCTGATGCCAAGTATTCTCCGAAGGCAGCGAAGATGGAATGAATTGAGACGTCGCTCTTGGCTGGCATACGTTGTCCAGGCCTCGCTGCCGTAGAGCAAGGTACTGAGGACACAGGCCTGATACACTCGGACTTTTGTGTTCCGTGTCAGTGCGCCATTTTCCCACACTCTCTTGGCCAGTCTGGACATAGCAGTGGAAGCCTTACCCATGCGCTTGTTGATTTCTGCATCTAGAGACAGGTTACTGGTGATAGTTGAGCCTAGGTAGGTGAACTCTTGAACCACTTCCAGAGCGTGGTCGCCAATATTGATGGATGGAGCATTTCTGACATCCTGCCCCATGATGTTCGTTTTCTTGAGGCTGATGGTTAGGCCAAATTCATTGCAGGCAGACGCAAACCTGTCGATGAGACTCTGCAGGCATTCTTCAGTGTGAGATGTTAAAGCAGCATCATCAGCAAAGAGGAGTTCTCTGATGAGGACTTTCCGTACTTTGGACTTCGCTCTTAGACGGGCAAGGTTGAACAACCTGCCCCCTGATCTTGTGTGGAGGAAAATTCCTTCTTCAGAGGATTTGAACGCATGTGAAAGCAGCAGGGAGAAGAAAATCCCAAAAAGTGTGGGTGCGAGAACACAGCCCTGTTTCACACCACTCAGGATAGGAAAGGGCTCTGATGAGGAGCCACCATGTTGAATTGTGCCTTTCATATTGTCATGGAATGAGGTGATGATACTTAGTAGCTTTGGTGGACATCCGATCTTTTCTAGTAGTCTGAAGAGACCACGTCTGCTGACGAGGTCAAAGGCTTTGGTGAGATCAATGAAAGCAATGTAGAGGGGCATCTGTTGTTCACGGCATTTCTCCTGTATCTGACGAAGGGAGAACAGCATGTCAATAGTCGATCTCTCTGCACGAAAGCCACACTGTGCCTCAGGGTAGACGCGCTCGGCCAGCTTCTGGAGCCTGTTCAGAGCGACTCGAGCAAAGACTTTCCCCACTATGCTGAGCAGGGAGATTCCACGGTAGTTGTTGCAGTCACCGCGGTCACCTTTGTTTTTATAGAGGGTGATGATGTTGGCATCGCGCATGTCCTGGGGTACTGCTCCCTCGTCCCAGCACAGGCATAGCAGTTCATGTAGTGCTGAGAGTATAGCAGGCTTGGCACTCTTGATTATTTCAGGGGTAATGCTGTCCTTCCCAGGGGCTTTTCCGCTGGCTAGGGAATCAATGGCATCACTGAGTTCCGATTTGGTTGGCTGTATGTCCAGCTCATCCATGACTGGTAGAGGCTGGGCTGCATTGAGGGCAGTCTCAGTGACAGCATTCTCCCTGGAGTACAGTTCTAGGTAGTGCTCAACCCAGCGGTCCATCTGTTTGCGTTGGTCAGTGATTATGTCCCCCGATTTAGATTTAGATTCCCAGTATAAAGCATTTGTAGTTATCAAGATAAACTACAGGAGTTCAGACCCTATACTTTAGAGAAGCATAGATTTCGGGGTGATCTGGTTGAGGTCTATAAAATGATGAAGGGAATAGATTATATTCCAGTGTGCAGTTTGTTCCAATTAAATAGATTAGGGAGGACCAGGAATTACAAATTTAAGTTGCATAAGTCCAGATCTAGCTTAGCCACCAGGTTTCTTTTCCCAGAGAATAGTGGACTTCTGGAATACCCATCCATTTCCTGTGGTGGACACTAACTCACTGAATTCCTTTGTGGAGGAGGAAAAACATCATCTTTTGCAGAAGACAGTGGCAGAGTGGTAATGTCACTGGACTAGTAATTCAAAGGCCCTTCCTGGTGCCAAGGTGAAGGACATCACAGAGAGGGTGCAAGATATTCTGCAGGGGGAAGGGAGTGAGCTAGAAGTTGTGGTACACATTGGTACCAATGGCAAGGACAGCTATTGAGGTCCTACAGTCAGATTTTCAGGAGCTAGGGAGAAAGTTAAAAAATAGGTCCTCAAAGGTAGCAACCTCTGGATTACTCCCAGTGCCAGACACTAGCAAGAGGAGAAGTAGGAAGATAGGGAGTATCGATGAGTGGCTTGAAGCATGATGCAGGAGGGAGGATTTCAGATTGTTGGGGCATTGGAACCAGTTTTGGGGCAGCAGGCACCTATTCAAAAGGGATGCATTGCACCTCAATAGGACTGGGACCAATGTCCTCGTGGGGAGAAACTCTAGTGTGGTTGGGGAGGGTTTAAACTAAATTGGGATGGGGATGGGACCTGGAATATAGAAGTAGAAAAGAAGAATAAGGTGCATAATATGATAGTGTTAGGCAGTATTAGAGAAGGGAGTAGTTCTGTGATAGATGGGAGTGGACTGAGAAGTACTATGAGGAATGCAAAGACAGGATTACAATGCATGTATGTAAACACACAAAGTGTGTTAAATAAGATCAGCGAATGGCAAAGTGGGAACTTAATTAAGTGGCAATAACGGAAATGTGGATTAAAAATGGCGAGGACTGGGCACTTAATATACAAGGATATAAAGTGTTCAGGAAAGATAGAGAAGGAAAAAAGGGAGGTGGGGTGACATTACAGATTAGGGAAGATATTGCAGTGTTGGAAAGAAAGGATTCCATGAGGGGGCAGGGACAGAATCCATTTTGTTAGAATTGAGAAGCAAAAAGGATATGATCACGCTAACAGGGGTATTCTATGTGCCTCCAAATAGTGAGAGACAGATAGAGGAACAAATCTGCAGGGACATCACAGAGATATGCAAGAACTATAGAATGGTCATATTGGGGGCTTTCATTACTCAAATATCAACCGGGATAATGATCGAGAAAGGGTAAGGAGGGGAACGAATTTCTGAAATGAACTTAAAACAATTACCATCACCATGGAAATGGTACTGAGAAAATTATTAGAACTAAAAGTTGAGAAGTCCCCAGGTCCTGGTGGATTTCATCCCATGGTCTTAAAAGAAGTGGCTTTAGAGATAGCAGATGCATTGGTTTTAATTTTGCAAAATTCTCTAGATTCGGGAAAGGTCCCACCAGATTGGAAGATAGCAAATGTAACTCTGCTATTCAAGAAAGGAGGAAGACAGAAAATAAGAAACTACAGGCCAGTTAGCTTAACATCTGTCATAGGGAAAATGCTGGAATCTATTATTAAGGAGGTTATAGCAGGTCTTTTAGGAAACCTCAATCCAATCAGGTAGAGTCATATGGTTTTGTGAAAGGGAAATCATGCTGAACCAATTTATTAGAGTAACAAGCAACGTGGATAAAGGGGAACCTGTGAATGTGTTGTACTTGGATTCCAGAAGGCATTTGACAAGTTGCCACATCAAAGGTTACTAAACAAAATAACAGTCCATGGTATAGGGGGTAACATATTAGCATGGATAGAGGATTGGGGGTAATATACTGGCATGGATTGAGAATTGGTTGACAGACAGGAAACAGAGAGTAGGAATAAACGGGTCTTTTTCCGTGTGGCAGGCAGTGACTAGTGGGGCACTGCAGGGATCAGTGCTTGGCCTGAGATATTCACAATATATATTAATGACTTGGGTGAGGGAACTAAATGTGACATTTCAAAGTTTGCAGAAGACACAAAGCTGGGGGGGGGGGGATTTTAAGTTGTGAGGAAGATGCAAAGAGACTCCAATGTGATTTGGACAAGTTGGGTGAGTGGGCAAATGCATGGCAGATGCAGTATAACATTGATAAATGTGAGGTTATCTACTTTGGTTGTAAAAACACAAAGGCAGATTATCTGAATGGTGATAGAATGGGAAACGGGGAGGTGCAACGAGACCTGGGTGTCCTGTCACAGAAAGTAAGCATTCAGGTGCAGCAAGCAGTTAGGAAGGCGAATGGTATGTTGGCTTTCATTGCAAGAGGATTTGGGTACAGGAGCAAGGATGTCTTACTACAGTTATACAGGGCCTTGTGACCTCTCCATGGCGCATGCCTGGGCAAATGTATGGAGGTTGTGAGTTGGGCAAGCATCAAAACCCCCCTCTCGGCCTTTCTGGTGGGGTCCAAAGGAGTGCAGAGCATGACGTTTGGCACCGGTATGGCTGCAGGAACTGCCGGACACATGCCAAGGGTGACACATGACCGCCTACAGGATTCCGCTCCGGATTTTCTGTTAGGGTTTACTCCCTTAGCCTTGGACTCTCCTGAGACGCCCACAAGGCAGTGGGGTTGTTAAGGCCCCTGCTCAGGGATAGGTGGATGCCGGTGGGAGGAGAGGGTGCGAGGGGTAGGGGTGGAGGGAAGGGGGTGCGAGGGCGAGCTGGGAAGGGGGCTGTAGACGGGTGGGGGGGTGCAGGAGGAAGATGGTGCGAGGGGTGAGCTGGGAAGGGTTTGCGAGGGGGGAGGGGGTGGGGGTAATAAAACATTTCATCAGTTCCCACCAAATTGATGAGTGTCAAGATGGCTCCTGGAAGATGGCTCCCTAGGAAGCTCCCTTGCTGTGCAACTCTGTCCACGGCCATCTGCTCCCATTCTTAGTGCTTTCTCCCCCAATCTACTCTCTTAAACTGTTTAAATTCCCCTGGCTCTTTAATCAGTACATTTTCACCCTAACTACAAGTTAACAGCTAGTTTAATGTTACATGGGCCCACTGCCCTCTCCCAGCCATACCTGCTCTTTGCTTTCTTCATTGAGCACTGAATTGTGCTCAAATTGACATCCAGTTTTCTGGACGCCTAGGCTACACCTCTACCAGACAAAATTGCAAAGTACAGCTGGTGATACTCTGATCTTCTATCCTGTTGTCTACATCGCGGCGCCTCATCAGACACCTTTCCTATCCTGAGTGGCGTGAAACAGGGCTGTGTTTAGTGTTTAGAGATACAGCACTGAAACAGGCCCTTCGGCCCACCGAGTCTGTGCCGACCATCAACCACCCATTTATACTTTCCTTGGGCCTCCTTATCTCGAAAGACAATGGATACGCGCCTGGAGGTGGTCAGTGGTTCGTGAAGCAGCGCCTGGAGTGGCTATAAAGGCCAATTCTAGAGTGACAGGCTTTTCCACAGGTGCTGCAGAGAAATTTGTTTGTCGGGGCTGTTGCACAGTTGGCTCTCCCCTTGCGGCTCTGTCTTTTTTCCTGCCAACTACTAAGTCTCTTCGACTCGCCACATTTTAGCCCCATCTTTATGGCTGCCCGCCAGCTCTGGCGAACGCTGGCAACTGACTCCCACGACTTGTGATCAATGTCACAGGATTTCATGTCGCGTTTGCAGACCTCTTTATAGCAGAGACATGGACGGCTGGTGGGTCTGATACCAGTGGCGAGCTCGCTGTACAATGTGTCTTTGGGGATCCTGCCAGCTTCCATGCGGTTCACATGGCCAAGCCATCTCAAGCGCCGCTGACTCAGTAGTGTATACAAGCTGGGGATGTTGGCCGCCTCGAGGACTTCTGCGTTGGAGATACGGTCCTGCCACCTGATGCCAAGTATTCTCCGGAGGCAGCGAAGATGGAATGAATTGAGACGTCGCTCTTGGCTGACATACGTTGTCTAGGCCTCGCTGCCATAGAGCAAGGTACTGAGGACACAGGCCTGATACACTCGGACTTTTGTGTTCCGTGTCAGTGCGCCATTTTCCCACACTCTCTTGGCCAGTCTGGACATAGCAGTGGAAGGCTTTCCCATGCGCTTGTTGATTTCTGCATCTAGAGACAGGTTACTGGTGATAGTTGAGCCGAGGTAGGTGAACTCTTGAACCACTTCCAGAGCGTGGTCGCCAATATTGATGGATGGAGCATTTCTGATATCCTGCCCCATGATGTTTGTTTTCTTGAGGCTGATGGTTAGGCCAAATTCATTGCAGGCAGCCGCAAACCTGTCGATGAGACTCTGCAGGCACTCTTCAGTGTGAGATGTTAAAGCAGCATCGTCAGCAAAGAGGAGTTCTCTGATGAGGACTTTCCGTACTTTGGACTTCGCTCTTAGACGGGCAAGGTTCAACAACCTGCCCCCTGATCTTGTGTGGAGGAAAATTCCTTCTTCAGAGGACTTGAACGCATGTGAAAGCAGCAGGGAGAAGAAAATCCCAAAAAGTGTGGGTGCGAGAACACAGCCCTGTTTCACGCCACTCAGGATAGGAAAGGGCTCTGAGGAGGAGCCACCATGTTGAATTGTGCCTTTCATATTGTCATGGAATGAGGTGATGATACTTAGTAGCTTTGGTGGGCATCCGATCTTTTCTAGTAGTCTGAAGAGACCATGTCTGCTGACGAGGTCAAAGGCTTTGGTGAGATCAATGAAAGCAATGTAGAGGGGCATCTGTTGTTCACGGCATTTCTCCTGTATCTGACGAAGGGAGAACAGCATGTCAACGGTCGATCTCTCTGCACGAAAGCCACACTGTGCCTCAGGGTAGATGCGCTCGGCCAGCTTCTGGAGCCTGTTCAGAGCGACTCGAGCAAAGACGTTCCCCACTATGCTGAGCAGGGAGATTCCACGGTAGTTGTTGCAGTCACCGCGGTCACCTTTGTTTTTATAGAGGGTGATGATATTGGCATCGCGCATGTCCTGGGGTACTGCTCCCTCGTCCCAGCACAGGCAAAGCAGTTCATGTAGTGCTGAGAGTATAGCAGGCTTGGCACTCTTGATTATTTCAGGGGTAATGCTGTCCTTCCCAGGTGCTTTTCCACTGGCTAGAGAATCAATGGCATCACTGAGTTCTGATTTGGTTGGCTGTATGTCCAGCTCATCCATGACTGGTAGAGGCTGGGCTGCATTGAGGGCAGTCTCAGTGACAGCATTCTCCCTGGAGTACAGTTCTAGGTAGTGCTCAACCCAGCGGTCCATTTGTTTGTGTTGGTCAGTGATTATGTCCCCTGATTTAGATTTGAGGGGGGCGATCTTCTTGATGGTTGGCCCAAGAGCTCTCTTCATGCCATCATACATTCCTCTGATGTTTCCGGTGTCTGAGGAATTTATACTAATCCTACACTAATCCCATATTCCTACCACATCCCCACCTGTCCCTATATTTCCTTACCACCTACCTATACTAGTGGCAATTTATAATGGCCAATTTACCTACCAACCTGCAAGTCTTTTGGCTTGTGGGAGGAAACCGGAGCACCCGGAGAAAACCCACGCAGACACAGGGAGAACTTGCAAACTCCACACAGGCAGTACCCAGAATTGAACCCGGGTCGCTGGAGCTGTGAGGCTGCGGTGCTAACCACTGCGCCACTGTGACGCACTGTGTTCTCGCACCTACACGGTTTGGGATTTTCTTCTCCCTGCTGCTCTCACACGTGTTCAAGTCTTCAGAAGAAGGAATTTTCCTCCACACAAGATCAGGTGGCAGTTGTTCAACGTTACCCGCCTAAGAGCGAAGACCAAAGTACGGAAAGTCCTCATCAGGGAACTCCTCTTTGCTGACGATGCTGCATTAACATCTCACACTGAAGAGTGTCTGCAGAGTCTCATCGACAGGATTGCGGCTGCCTGCAATGAATTTGGCCTCACCATCAGCCTCAAGAAAATGAACGTCATGGGACAGGATGTCAGAAATGCTCCATCCATCAATATCGGCGACCACACTCGGGAAGTGGTTCAAGAGTTCACCTACCTAGGCTCAACTATCACCAGTAACCTGTCTCTCGATGCAGAAATCAACAAGCGCATGGGAAAGGCTTCCACTGCTGTGTCCAGACTGGCAAGAGAGTGTGGTAAAATGGCGCACTGACATGGAACGCAAAAGTCCGAGTGTATCAAGCCTGTGTCCTCAGTTCCTTGTTCTTTGTTTGTTCTTTGTACGGCAGTGAGGCCTGGACTATGTCTGTCTGCCAAGAGCGACGTCTCAATTCATTCCATCTTTGCTGCCTCCGGAGAATACTTGGCATCAGGTGGCAGGACCGCATCTCCAACACAGAAGTCCTCAAGGCAGCCAACATCCCCAGCTTATAAACACTACTGAGTCAGCGGCGCTTGAGATGGCTTGGCCATGTGAGCCGCATGGAAGATGGCAGGATCCCCAAGGGCACATTGTACAGCGAGCTCGCCACTGGTATCAGACCATGTCTCCGCTTTAAAGACGTCTGCAAACGCGATATGAAGTCCTGTAACATTGATCACAAGTCGTGGGAGTCAATTGCCAGCGATCGCCAGAGCTGGCGGGCAGCCATAAAGGCGGGGCTAAAGTGTGGCGAGTCGAAGAGACTTTGCAGTTGGCAGGAAAAAAGACAGAAGTGCAAGGGGAGAGCCAACTGTTTAACAGCCCCGACAACCAATTTTTTCTGCAGCACCTGTAGAAGAGTCTGTCACTCTAGTATTGGCCTTTATAGCCACTCCAGGTGCTACTCCACAAACCATTGACCACCTCCAGGCACTTACCCATTGTCTCCCGAGACAAGGAGGCCAAAGAAGACGACGACGACAGGGCCTTGGAGAGACCACATCTGGAGTATTGTGTGCAGTTTTGGTCTACTTATCTGAGGAATGATGTTCTTACCATAGAGAGAGTGCAAAGAAGATTTACTTGGCTGATTTCTGGGATGGCAGGATTGACGTATGAGGAGAGATTGGGTAGACTAGGCCTATATTCACTAGAGTTTAGAAGAATGAGAGGGGATCTCATAGAAACCTATAAAATTCTAACAGGACTAGATAGGCTAGATTGAGGGAGGATGTTCCATAAGGCTGGGGAGTCCAGAACCAGGGGTCACAGTCTCAGGATACAGGGTATGCCATTTAGAACCGAGATGAGGAGAAATTTCTTCACTCAGAGGGTGGTGAACTTGTGGAAAACTCTACCACAGAAGGCAGTGGAGGTCAAGTCATTAAATATATTCAAGAAGGAGATAGATATATTTTTTAATGCCAAAGGGATCAAGGGATATGGGGAGAAAGCGGGAACAGGGTACTGAATTAGACCATCAGCCATGATCTATGGTGTTGTGTCCACAAACAGACCAGTCATGATCTAATAGAATGGTGGAGCAGGCTCGAGGGCCCGAATAGCCTACTCCTGCTTGTAGTTCGTATGTTTGTATGTATGTATGTATGTGGTGTTCAGGAGAACTTCCTTGATCAGTATTTTCTCAGCCCAACTGGATAGGAGGCATTGCTGGACCCGGTGCTGGGAAATGAGATAGGTCAAGTGGACCAAGTGTCTGTCAGGGAGCACTTGGCTGAGAGTGATCATTGTATTATAAGGTTTAGATCAGTAATGCAAAAAAGCAAGGAACGAAATAATGTCGCACATCTAGATTGGAAGTGGGCTAATTTCAACACGATGAGAAGGGACCTAGCCAGGGTAAAATGGAATCAGAGACTGACAAGAAGAGCTGTATCAGAACAATGGGTTATCTTTTTTTTGCTATATATAAATGACTTGGATCTTGAAATACAGAGTAAAATTTCAAAATTTGTCGATGACACCAAACTTGAGGCACAGTTCTAAAGAGTGTGTCGGAACAGAGGGATCTGGGGTGCATGTGCATCAATCTTTGAAGGTAGTAGGAGATATTGAGAGAGTGGTTAGTAAAGCATATTGGAGCTTGGGCTTCATAAATAGAGGCATTGAGTACAAAAGTGGGAGCGTTATACTGAACCTTTATAAAGCTTTGGTTAGACCCCAACTGGACTATTGCATCCAGTTCTGGTCACTACTCTTTAGGAAGGATGTGAGGTGCCTTGAGAGGTGCAGAGGAGATTTACCAGAATGGTTCCAGGGATGAGGGATTTTAGCTACAAAGTTAGGTTGGGAAAACTGGGATTTCTCCTTAAAGCAAAGGAAATTGAGGGGAGATTTAATAGAAGCATACAAGATTATGACAGGCTTAGATAAGTTAGACAAGGAAAAACTGCTCCCATTAACTAATGGTACAAGGACTAAGAGACACAGATTGAAGGTTTTGGGCAAGAGGTGCAGGGGGAATATGAGGAAGAACTTTTTTATGTCGAGGGTGATAATGACCTGGAACTTGCTTCCAACAAGACTGGTGGAAAGGGAGTCAGTCAATGACTTCAAAAGGAAATTGGATGTCAACTTGAAGGAAATAAATTTGCAGGGCTACTGAGATCGAGTGGTGGAATTGAACTGACATGATAGCTTCGTGGAGAGCTGGCATGGATTTGATGGGCTGAATGGCATCCTTCTGTGCTGTAAATGACTGTATGACTTTATAAATCTGCTGTCCTTATCTGGTCTGGCCTACTTGTGACTCCAGACCCACAGTGTGATTAACTCTTAACTGCCCTCTGAAATGGCCTAGAAAACCATTCAGTTCAAGGGCAATTAGGATGGGCAACAAATGCTGGCCTAGCCAATGCTGCCCACATAACATGACAGAAGAATAAAACAAAATGGTGCATCGGGGAATTCATGGCCAGAGCGATCTCCTGGACTAATTTTGATTGTTTAGATGGGCTGAAGAGGAATTCCCCAGATTTTTATCCTTCAAATTTGCCTGGATTTTAACTGGTTTTTCAACTCTCCGAGCAGATCATATGGTTTTGGGTGGTGTGGTGAGTGTATATATTGTGATACACAAGGTATCACAATTGTGTGGGACAGGCTGAATGTACCAGAGGGTTGCTCTCTGTCCATCATTGTTTGTATGTTCGGATCATGAACTAATATGAGGGATGCTTATTTTACTTTGGAAATCTGTTCTTTACATGTATTATTCTCAGCCCATTTCTATTTATTTTCCTATCCCTCTTTAAGTATCACTGTGTCACGTTCCATTGTTGGGCTGGGAAGATGAGTTGGCAACCTGTTCCCAGGAGTCTGTCTGATATCACTTTGCACTTGGCACACATTGTGAAGTGATTCCTGCAAAACCGCATTAAGCAAAGGCAGTGCATGGCCCTGCAACCTAGCAACCATTTTGAGTCAACAATTTAACCAAGGATGTTGGATTATTATCACCCTTCAACAATGAGATGTTTTAAAAATTCATCCACCAATTTAATTTTACTTCTTGTATAAAAAAGGACTGAACATACATAATTCGGCAAAATAGGAAGTAACACTTTGTTTATAACTTCCATTCAGAGGTGAAATACCAGTTAAAATCCAGGCACCCCTGTGCTAACTGGCCTACGTTGACTCCTGGTCTTGCAGTTCTTCAAATTTAAACTTCTTATCCTTGTGTTCAAATCCATTCATAGTCTTACTCCTTCGTACTTTTTTAAACTGCTGCATCTCTAAAACCCTCTGCATTCCTCCGGATCTGGCTACTTGTAGCATAATGTGGGAAAATGTGAAGTTGTTAACGTAGGTAGGAAGAATAAAAAAGCAGAGTAATACTTAAACAGAGAACGACTGCAGAATTCCGAGGTGCAGAGGGATCTAGGTGTTCTTGTGCATGAGTCACAAAAAGATAGTATGCAAGTAATAAAGAAGGTTAGTGGAATGCTATCCTTTATTAGGAGAGAAATTGAAAATAAAAGTAAGGATGTTATGCTTCAGTTAGACAGGGCATAGGTGAGACCACATCTCAAATACTCTGTGCAGTTTTGGTCTCCTTATTTAAGGAAAGATGTGAATGCATTGGAGATGGTTCAGAGGAGGTTTACGAGATTGATACCTGGAATGAGCGGGTTGTCTTATGAGGAAAGGTTGGACAGACTGGGCTTGTTTTTACTGGAGTTTAGAAGAGTGAGGGGAGACTTGATTGAAGTTTATAAGATCCTGAACGGTCCATTCAGGGTGGATGTGGAGAGGATGTTTCCTCTTGTGGGGGAGTCCAGAACTAGAGGGCACTATTTTAAACTTAGGAGTTGCCCTTTTCTGACAGAGATGAGGAGAGGTTTTTTCTCTCAGAGGATTGTGCAACTTTGGAACTCTGCCTCAGAAGGTGGTGGAGGCAGAGTCATTGAATAATTTTGAGGCGAGGGTAGATAGATTCTTGTTAGGCCAGGGAATCAAAGGTTATCGGGGGTAGATGGGAGTGTGGAATTCGAGACACAAACATATCAGCTGTGATCTTATTGAATGGTGGAGCAGGCTAGAGGGATCAAATGGCATACTTCTGCTCCTAATTCATATGTTGTACTTGTGCACAGAGGCCATAACCTCTGCAATTCCCTCTATAAACCTTTTCACCTAGCTATCTCCCCCTCTTCCTTCAAGACTCTCCTTAAACTCCAACTCCTTGGCCAAGCTTTTATCTCTTCTAATATTTCCTGCTTTGGTTTGGTGTTTTTTGTCTGATTATACTACTGTAGATCGCCTTGCAATGTTTTTCGATGTTGTTAAAGGCACAATATAAACACAAGTTGCTGTTGGATAAACTTTGAATTTAGATGCCAACAACTTTTCAGTTATTACTGACAGAATATTTTTACAAAAGGGGACTGGTTGATTCACTATATTGCAGCATCATCCTTTAATATCTGGGATGTCAGCCTGAAGCAGATGTGAACAGATTTGATCAAGTAATTGTCTTTTCTTTGACAACTGTTAATGATCTTGCATGAAATGAGATTGAAGAGATTGCATCAGAATCCAGTGGATGTGAAACCACAACATAAAACAATCTGTAAATTGGCACTGATAGTGCAATTTTGACATGCCTCCTTCTATGTGCCTTGCCTGTTCTTGAGGTTGGAATAAACTTCTGGATATAGAGGGGGAGGTTTAAAACCCTGGAATCATTTAAGAAACAATTCTACAATGATGATGGAAGGGAGTTGTAAAGATCTCTCAGAATGAATGGAAAGATAGGCTGAATGGCATTCCTTATCTGTAATTTTCTTGCGATCAACAGAAACTGCTATCTGCAATTTCATTTTACAATATTTAATGCACTCAAACCATATCTTAATAGCAATGATGTCTTGCATTTATATAACGCCTTTAACATTGTAAAACGTCCTTAGGTGCTTCACAGGAGTGATTATCAAACAACATTTGACACTGACCAAACCGAGAGATATTAGGACAGGCGGCCAAAAGCTTGGTCAAAGAGGTCGATTTTGCAGAGTGACTTAAAGGAGGAGTGAGGTTTAGGGAGGGAATTCCAGAGCTTAGGTCCTAGGCAGCTGGAAGTATGGTCACCAATTGTGAAGCAATGAAAATCAGGGATGTGCCGGAATTAGAGGAACACATAATATTGGAGAGTTGTTTTTCTATTCATTTTTTGGAGGTTAGTGTTGTTGGCAAGGCCAGCATTTATTGCCCATCTCTAAATGCCCTTTAGAAGGTGGTGGTCAGCTACCTTCTTGAACCACTGCAGTCCAGTCACAGCACTGTTTGGGATTGAACTCCTCACATGTCAGTGTGGAGAACTTGACACGGCCGATCATGCTTGATAATCATTCAAATTTTTCGTAGTAGTTTGATGCAATCATGTGGCTTGCCAGGCCATCTCAGAGGGCAATTAAGAGTCAACCACATCACTGTGGGTCTGGAGTCACATGTAGGCCAGACCACATTAAGGACAGCAGATTTATTTCCCTAAAGGGCATAAGTGAACCAGATGGGTTATGATATTCTGGTAGTTCCATAGTCACCATTGCTGATGCTAGCTTTTTATTCCACATTTATTTAGTTAACTGAATTTGCCAGCTGTTGTGGTAGGGTTTGACCTCACGTCCCCTAATCATCATCCAGCCCTCTGAATTACTAGTCCAGTGACATAACCACTATGCATAGGACTAGAGGAGATAGGGAGAGATGAGACCATGGAGGGATTTGAATACTAGAATGTGAATTTTAAAATTAAGGCATTACCAGATTGGGAGCCAATGTAAGTCAGCAAACACAGAGGTTATGGGTGAAGTGAACTTGGTATGAGTTAGAATATAGGCAGCAGAGTTTTGGATTAACTGAAATTTCCCGTGATTCAGTGGCAGTGCTCTTGCCTCCGAATCAGAAGGGTGTGGGTTTAGCTCTCACTCCAGATACCTGAGCACAAGATATAGGCTGACATTCCTGTGCAGTACTGCAGGAGTGCTGCACTGTCAGAGATGCCAACCTTCAAATGAGACATTAGACTGAGCCCCATCTGCTCCCTCAGATGGATGTAAAATATCCCATGGCATTATTTCAAAGAAGAACAAGGGAGTTAGCCCTGGTGTCATGGCCAATATTAACCCCTTTGTTTGTGGAAAATTGCTATATGCAAATTGGCTGCTGTATTTTCCTACACTACAACAGTGACTACTTCAAAAGTACTTCACTGGCTGTAAAATGCTTTGGGATCTCCTGAGGTCATGGAAGGTGCTATATAAATGCAAGTCTTTTTTTAATCAAATTGACAATTAAAAATATTCAGCAAGATTTTTCCCCATTTGTTAGCAAATTCATGACAGAATGACATAAATGATATATACCCTAAATTTCTAGACCCCAGCAAGGCAAAGTTGTTTTCTCTGTGGGCGGGAAAGGGAGGTATTTGGTGCATTTTGGTTCATTCAAGATTCCACTGAATGGGGAGGTGGGCATTTGACATACAAAGTGATAAAACTGGCAGGCTAACATCATCCAGCAGCAAGCCATCAGTTTCCCACAAGGGTGGGTGTGCCTTTACAATGCAGGCGTACTTGTGTCTCAGGAACTGATTAGAATCTGGTAGAATTGGGACCCATTCAAAATTAACAGGTTGGTTTTACATGTCAATCAATCACATGGAAAGCAGCAGGTCTGAAATGTGCACCTTTCAGCATTCCTAAGTTGTAGCAAGGTGCTGCAGTGAAATTCCTTCCCACCTCCATTGAGACAGATGTCCTAGTCTCACCTAAAGTTATGCAGCCAGCTGTCCAACACATGCAAATGCTCTAATCCTGGAATGTGTAAGGGGTCAGGAAATCATGAATTTTTGGGCTCTCATTTTCTTCATGCAGTCTGTGGCCTTTTCACATTTTTACATTCACTGTCAAAACATTTCATAGATATTTAACGGAGCACAGGGTTACAACGTTCTTTCTGAAAATCCATTTGAATACCCAGTAGAAATCTATTATTAGAAGAGCAAAGGTTAATATTCATATACACCTACACACTCCATTATAGAAGAAGTAATCCAAATCAGGATTATACGATAGAGAATATTCTGATGCTCTGTTTATCCAGAAATTGAGGAAGACCGGCAGCAAGCAACGGAGTTACATGAAGGTTATGTAAGAATTGGATTGAACACCATTTCCTAATAGTCGCGACTCCATCCTCTTATTAAATGGGATAATGTCCTCAAGGTGAACGTTAGATGGTTTGTCAGATTTACAAACAATTTTTATCTCACAATGATGCAATTTCAAATGAATTATGTCACATCGCTGTTCACATCTGACCCTAGGCATTTTATTAATGCCTCGTTTCAGCTTTGATAAAAATATAAGATCAGAACTAATTGATAATGGCACAGATAGTAGCACCTGGAATTAAGAGGAATGTGTCATCAGGGTAGAGACATAGCTGAAGGGCAGAAACCAAAGTGTAGAGAGCAAAGGGTAGAAGTAAAAGGTAATTTCTCAGACTGGAAAGGTTTTAGTGAGTGTTAATCCACTGGGGTCGTAATTCAGCAGTCTTATTTACTGCATACATAATTGATTTGAATTTAGGATTTAGGGAACATCATCAAAATTTAATGATGCATTGGAGTATGGTAAAATTGTGATGAAGATTGTTAAGGACTGCAGAGAGACAGATTTGCTAGCAAGAGAGGCAGAAGGTGGTAGATGCAGTTGAATGTAGAAAAATGTGATGTAATACATTTTGGAACTAAGAATACGGAAAGGAAATATCCATAAATGATCAGGTCTTCAATGGAATAGAGGAGTAGATATACACATCATTAAAGAGGCCTACACAAATAAATTAGGTCATGAAAAGACGTATGGAGCCTTGGATTTATATCTCAGAGATGGACTATCAAAGCAAGAAGATAATGCTGAACTTGTTGACGCCCTTAGACCTCAAATGGAATAGTATTGTGTCTGAGTTTGTGGTCCCATTATGAGAAGGATGTAAGAGCAATTGGAAAAGATGCAGCATAGATTCACTAGAATGTTGCTGAGAATGAGAGGTTACAGTTTTCAAGAGAGACTTGAAAGGTTATGACTCTTTTCTCAATAAACCTGAGAAGGTTAAGGGGTGATTCATAAATTTCTTCAAAATAATGAAAATAATGATGAGGAAAATCCTTTCTATTAGCCATGTGGAAATTGGATAAGGACAAATAGGGATTGACAGTCCTGTCCATCCTTCCAATTCAATAACCTTCAGACGCTTATTATAAAGGCTCACACATGGAGTATAGCATTTTAACAAGTCACAGGAGGGTGGCAAGTGCAGCACAAGACAGCACTTTCAGGAGATGAACAGAACCAATTACAGGACAAAAGTTTAAGGTTAAAATCAGGAACTGGCAGTGTAAATGTTTGTGGTATTTACTGTGCTGACCAACATGGCAAGAGGACAGAGAGACTTTGCAGCAGGCATGGTCATAGCCATACCCAGGACCAAGCATTTCCAAAGCATCCCTTCAAATCAGAACATAAACTCACATACTCAAACAGCTGTTTTTTTTAACAAACCTCTGAGCTGTCTGAGGCAATCAGCTTCTTTTGATGTATGGGGAAACCTACAGGAATCACTGTTTTTTTTTTATTATCAGAGATACAGCACTGAAACAGGCCCTTCGGCCCACCGAGTCTGTGACGACCATCAACCACCCATTTATACTAACCCTACATTAATCCCATATTCCTACCACATCCTCCCCTGTCTTTATCTTCCCCTACCACCTACCTATACTAGGGGCAATTTATACAATGGCCAATTTACCTATCAACCTGCAAGTCTTTTGGTGGTGGGAGGAAACCGGAGAACCCAGCGGAAACCCACGCAGACACAGGGAGAACTTGCAAACTCCACACAGGCAGTACCCAGAAGTGAACCCGGGTCGCTGAAGCTGTGAGGTTGCGGTGCTAACCACTGCGCCGCCCTGCGCCCTGTTGTTACGAAGATTTCAAATGTAGCATAATACTGAGTGGGTGCATTTTCATACTACATTAAATTGTTTAAAAAAACAGTATAACAATTATAGATTTTGTCCTTCTTAATACTGGTTGTGTTTGAAGTGAGCTTGAGTGAAGTATTGGTGCTTTCAGGTCTGATGGGAGAGCTAATAGTGGTGAAAGCAATTTGAGGTAATGAATTAAGAGTACCACAAGATTCAAGTTTATTGGATTAAGTGCAATTTTTCTTACACTGTATTGGTTCTAATTCATTACATGTGTCTCGTGACAATATTTAAAGCTCTTTTCTCCAATGCTTATGAATTCCACAAGGAAGCAGTTAATATTCCTTGTGAACAAAGTGACACTATCGGGAAATATCTGTGGGAAGAAGCCCTCAGCACTATGGATAGGATGTGCTGAGCCCCTAGTCTTACACTTTTTGTTGCACTGAGCAGAGGATACTAGAAAAAGACTGGGAAACAGTCATTCTTATTTTATTATTATTTGCTAAAACCAAAGAAAAAGGCCAAGGCTCATAGCACACCATTTTACATACCTCCTAACCTCTACTTTCAGAACGACAAAGGCCTGAAAGTTTAGTGACAGGTCACCTGAGCACCATCAGTCAAGGATAGTATGTGAGGCATAGAATTACCATCACTATAAAAACACAGTTTCCTGGCAACGGGAAACAAAGCTAGTCTGAGATCAGATAAATTACTGCAATGTCAAGAAGTATTAATGCCAATCCACTTAAGCCAATTATTGTAATTACTGTAATTCAAATTAGCATCATGGGAGGAGAAGAGCAAGAGCTGCTAGTCATGTCCCACAAGTTATCTTGATTTACAGAATATGGCATTCATTAGATACCTCTAATATTTGACCCTCTAGGAGTCTGATTTCTTTCAATAGCGCATTGGTATGCACTTGGATTTTTTTATGAATCTGCTACAAGAAAAGAAAGAACTAGCATTTATAATGCAACTGAGCATACCTTCAGGCCATTCCAACAAGATACAACAGCTGGCATCTACCTAACAATGTGGAAAATTGCCCAGATATGTCCTGTCCATAAAAAGCAGGACAAATCCAATCCAGCCAATTACCGCCTACTCTCAATCATCAGCAAAGTGATGGAAGATGTCAAGCACAAACTTAACTGGACCAGCCACATAAATACTTTGGCTACAAGGGCAGGTCAGAGGCTGAGAATTCTGCAATGGGTAATGTTGTATGATTGCCTTTAAGAGTGATGTCCTTTTAAGATCTTAGTATGCTAATGAGCTGCGTGCCAGGATGCAGTCATGTGACTACCAGCCTGCGGCACTCTGCTGCTGTAACACCTAGATTAAGGTTCTGTAAATACAGTGAGCTTTGTACTGTATAATAGTTTAGCTATAATAAACCTGTTTGAAATCTTCAACCAACTGGACTACATGCATCTTATTTATGTTGCATCAGACAACATAAAAGAACTTGAGTATTACTGCAAACAGAGACATTTGATTTATTTGATTTAGAGATACAGCACTGAAACAGGCTCTTTGGCCCACATGTTGTTGAAACTTTTCGCCTTCCACTCATCAGGCCAATTCGCAAGAATAAGGGAAGCAACAAATTTATACTATACGAGAAGAGAGTGCTGATTGGTTGGTAAGTGGACTTTGATTGGTAGAGGTGTTGTCATGGAGAATGCACCAGTTTTTGGTGATTGACAGTTAACCGCCAAGCTTTGTTTGAAATTTAAACCAGGCAGCTTGACTGTGATTGGTCAAGGCATTGCCCTGAGGAAACAAGTACCCAACCAGCCCGTGCTTGCGAAACTCAAAACACAGTGTCCAACATTAGATGTGATTCTGCGATTGGACAACATTTGCTAAATAATACTCAGTGTGCTAAGAATTATGCGGACAACCAATTTAAGATTGTCAGTCAGGCTCACAGAGTGGTGCGTTTGCGCATACTGGAAGCTACATATATTAATACACAGGGCTCTGTTCTTTGCAGACAGAAAGAACATGTACACACATTGTGCTTGTTTCAGCTAAACAAAATAAGTGACAGCCATTCGCTGGTTCATTCCTCAGGGCAATGCCTTGACCAGAGTCAAGCTGCCTGGTTTAAATTTCAAACAAAGCATGGCAGTTAACTGTCAGTCACCATTAACTGGTACATTTTCCATGGCAATGCCTCTACCAATCAGAGTCCGACAAATCAGCACTCACTTCTCATATAGTATAAATTTGTTGCTTCCTTTACATTGGTATTTTTGTGATTTGTCCTGATGAGTGCAAGATGAAAAGCTTCGACAAAATGTCTCTGTTTTCAGCAATAAAATACTCATTACATGGTGGCAGCTGTGATGAGAAGTAAGAATCCAAGATTGAAGATCCAGGAAAACAGATTTAAAAACTACCTTCTACAGCTAAGAGAAAGTTAAAAAAAAAAAACAGGCCCAAACAGGGAAAGAAGAAATCACTTACCTCAATCTGTAGAAGATTGAGCACTGAATGACAAGCTGCAAATCAATCACTGTGATCGGATGAGTCATTGTCCTGACGGTCCAGGAGTCCCCATTAAAAAAAAGGCTTTGAGGTGCTTGCAAAGTTGATTTTTTTTTTTAAAGGCTCAATAAAAGAAAAAATAACAGGGAAAACCCAATCCTTATCTCAGGCTGATCGATTGTTTTCAAAGGCTCCCACTAGCTGGTCAAGGTCTGCGCCATTATAGGAGGCATCCAACAGCAAAAAGCGCAGGAATCCTCCATTCACGCAGCTCGCAGCTAAAGCTATAAAAGGAAACCATTAAATCACTCAAACACTGCAGAGCCTTCACTCACTCATCCAATGTTTAAAAAATCCAGCAAACCACTCAAGCATGAAGAATTGCCTATTGAACAGCTGTATAAACAAACTCCAGCAGTGCAAAAGCACTTGAAATGCCTATTGCACAGCTATGTAAACAGACAGACTAGAGCACTGATAGCTAGCTAAACACACAAGCACTTACAAACACCTGCTCTTGTCAATCAAAGTGGCCAAGAGAATTGTTTAAAGTGAAAGCAGTACAGAGTCATAACGCAAGTCTTAAAGCAAATAGTAGGAAGATGGATACCAAATTTCCCAGTATGAACTGGGATACCATGCATATCCTATCTGCATTCCAACCTTTCAAACAAAGAATGCAATTATGCTTTACAGGCCAAGTAATTGTAGAACCTGAAAAACAGGCTGTAAAAGCAATGATACCAATTGGAAATGAGGGATTACACAGAATCAATATCTCAGGCTTATCTGATGAGGACCAGAAAAATCCTGCAAAGATATGGAAAGTGCTAGAAGATCAGCTCCAATTACGAGTGAATTTTAGAATTAACCACCTGAAATTGACGTCCTACAGGCAACAGCCACAGGAATCAATAGACTGGTTCATCAGTAGATGCTGAGGTAAGGGCAACAAATGCAACTTCTCAGAAATTGAGCTGTCAGACCGAATAATGGAGCTGGTGATTGTATCACACCCATTGAAGCATTTCAGAAAGAACACTTGGTGAAAAAGAAAGGTCACAGCATTGATGCACTGCTGGAAGATGGCAGGAAACTAGGTGCAGCCAACAGTATCTGCACCATAACCAGGTCAAAAAGAGCAACCAAGCTGTATGATAAGTGGGGTTGGTCCCACTCACGGCGAAGTTGTCCTGAATTTTGAGACCTGTGCAAGGCGTGCAGTGCAAAAGGACACTGGGCCTGCCTAATCAAGAAATCTGGCTCCAAAGACGCAGCTAGAAGTCACAGTAGGGCACAGACCAACAGAAGACAGGCACAGCAATAGGGCAACAGCAGTAAAGAGACCTCCAGAGACCAGCGTAAACGCAAGCCAATACATGAAGTCTACAGTGAAACAGACCTGAGACAAGATTCAGAGAGAAGCTGTTCTCAGTCAGGAGATGAACAGGCATTCCACATTGTGCACCTGACACACCATGTTGATGAAGTCCAACAACTGGAACCTTTTGCCACTACTAACATTATGTGCCCAAAGAAAGCTGGCTAACATGCAATCAGGGTCAAGATTGACAGTGGTGCTAGTGCAAATATTCTGCCAGTCCAAACCCTCAAAGATATGTACCAGAGTCATTGGAAATCAATGATACAACTGACAACTGCCACATTATCTGCCTACAGCAGGTCACCCATGCCTTGGCAGTGGCACATTAACAATGCAATGCAGATACAGCAAGACGGGATGGAAACCACAAACATTCTACCTTGTAGACATGAGTGGACCAGCCATGGCAAGAGTACCAGTGTGTAAGAACCTCAACATCATAACCATCCACAAGGTCACCAAGGTACCCATTACAGCAGAAGAGACCAAGGGTTGAGTCAGTCCACAACCGACAACAAATGTACCCAAACAGGTTCAACGCCAAAGGAAATTTCAAAGACGATGCCGTACTGCACCTCAGAAAAGATGCAATTCCATCAATTGACCCTCCCAGAAAGTGTAGCGTGCACTTACAAGAAAAGCTTAAGCACGAGTTAGATGACATGAAATGCAATGGCATCATCCGTTGTGTGCAACATCACACAGACTGGTGCAACTCAATCACATGCATACTGAAGAAGGATGGAGCAATCAGGGTATGTCTAGATCTCAGGCATCCAACCCCTTCCCTAAAGAGATGCCCCCACATGAATCCAACATTAGGGGAATTGAATCCCATATTCACAGGAGCCAAATTCTTCTCCAAGGATGCTAAACATCTAGCTAAGGAATTTCAAGAAGTCACCACCTTCAAGACACTGCTTCCAGAGACGACCCTTCAGCTTATCTGTCAGTCAAAATCTGTTTCAGCAGCATATGGACAGAAGTACAGAAAACGTGCCTGGTTGCATATGCATTGCCAATGACATAGCTGTATTGGGCAAAACCAAAGAAGAACATAATCGAAATCTCCATTCACTGATGGCAGCAGTTCATCGGGTAGGGCTAGTTTTTATCAGTAAGATGTGCCAGGTAAACATAAATTAGATCAATTCCTTTGGCTCTATCGATTCGGTTACGGGATCCATCCTGACCCGGGCAAAATCGAAGATGATAAGGCATATACCTACTCCACAAGACAATGAAGACCTCCAGAGATGTCTTGGATTTTTCAACTTCTTGGCACCATACATTCCAAATTTATTCTGACAAAGCATCATCACTGAGACAGATGTTAAAAAAAGTCGTACCATTTGTATGGCTGGAGGACCATCATCATATGTTTGAGTCTCTCAAACAAGCATTGTCAGCAGAAACCTGTAACCTGCAGTATTATGATCCGAGGAAGAAAACAACCTGGATGTTGACGCCTCACAGAAAGGGCTAAGAGCATGCATCCTGCAAGATGGCAAACCAATTGCGTTCAGGTCCAAATGTTTATCCTCAGCACAATCCAATTACTCAAATAATGAGCGTGAAACACTTGCTCTGATGTTTGGGATCACAAGGTTCCACACCTACCTGTTTGGTCAGCTGTTCACTGTGGAAACCGACCACAAATCACTGGAGATGATCCGGTAACAATGTTGGGGCTATACTACAGGCCTCCCAACAGCGAGCGTGAGATAGAGGTACAAATATGTAAACAGATTATGGAAAGCTGTAGGAGCAACAGGGTTGTGGTGATAGGAGATTTTAATTTTCCCAACATTGACTGGGATTCACTTAATGTTAGAGGTCCACGTGGAGCAGAATTTGTAAGGAGCATCCAGGAGGGTTTTCTAGAGCAGTATGTAAATAGTCCAACTCGGGAAGGGGCCATACTGGACCTGGTGTTGGGAAATGAGCCGGGCCAGGTGGTTGACGTTTCAGTAGGGGACTACTTTGGGAATAGTGATCACAATTCCGTAAGTTTTAGAATACTCATGGACAAAGACGAGAGTGGTCCCAAAGGAAGAGTGCTAAATTGGGGGAAGGCCAACTATACCAAAATTCGGCAGGAGCTGGGGAATGTAGATTGGGAGCAGCTGTTTGAAGGTAAATCCACTTTTGATATGTGGGAGGCTTTTAAAGAGAGGTTGATTAGCGTGCAGGAGAGACATGTTCCTGTGAAAATGAGGGGTAGAAATGGCAGGATTAGGGAACCATGAATGACAGGTGAAATTGTGAGACTAGCTAAGAGGAAAAAGGAAGCACACATAAGGTCAAGGCGGCTGAAGAAAGATGAAGCTTTGAAAGAATATCAGATTTGTAGGCGCAATCTGAAACGAGGAATTAAGAGGGCTAAAAGGGGTCATGAAATATCTTTAGCAAACAGGGTTAAGGAAAATCCCAAAGCCTTTTATTCATATATAAGGAGCAAGAGGGTAACTAGAGAAAGGATTGGCCCACTCAAGGACAAAGGAGGAAAGTTATGCGTGGAGTCAGAGAAAATGGGTGAGATTCTAAACGAGTACTTTGCATCGATATTCACCGAGGAGAGGGACATGACGGATGTTGAGGTTAGGGACAGATGTTTGATTACTCTAGGTCAAGTCGGCATAAGGAGGGAGGAAGTGTTGGGCATTCTAAAAGGCATTAAGGTGGACAAGTCCCCAGGTCCGGATGGGATCTATCCCAGGCTACTGTGGGAAGCGAGAGAGGAAATAGTTGGGGCCTTAACAGATATCTTTGCAACATCCTTAAACACGGGTAAGGTCCCAGAGGACTGGAGAATTGCTAATGTTGTCCCCTTGCTTAAGAAGGGTAGCAGGGAAAATCCAGGTAATTATAGACCGGTGAGCCTGACGTCAGTGGTAGGGAAGCTGCTGGAGAAGATACTGAGGGATAGGATCTATTCCCATCTGGAAGAAAATGGGCTTATCAGTGATAGGCAACATGGTTTTGTGCAGGGAAGGTCATGTCTTACCAACTTAATAGAATTCTTTGAGGAAGTGACAAAGTTGATTGATGAGGGAAGGGCTGTAGATGTCGTATACATGGACTTCAGTAAGGCGTTTGATAAGGTTCCCCATGGTAGGCTGATGGAGAAAGTGAAGGCGCATGGGGTCCAAGGTGTACTAGCTAGATGGATAAAGAACTGGCTGGGCAACAGGAGACAGAGAGTAGCAGTGGAAGGGAGTTTCTCAAAATGGAGACGTGTGACCAGTGGTGTTCCACAGGGATCCATGCTGGGACCACTGTTGTTTGTGATATACATAAATGATTTGGAGGAAAGTATAGGTGGTCTGATTAGCAAGTTTGCAGACGACACTAAGATTGGTGGAGTAGCAGATACTGAAGGGGACTGTCAGAGAATACAGCAGAATATAGATAGACTGGAGAGTTGGGCAGAGAAATGGCAGATGGAGTTCAATCAGGGCAAATGCGAGGTGATGCATTTTGGAAGATCCAATTCAAGAGTGAACTATACAGTAAATGGAAAAGTCCTGGGGAAAATTGATGTACAGAGAGATTTGGGTGTTCAGGTCCATTGTTCCCTGAAGGTGGCAACGCAGGTAAATAGAGTGGTCAAGAAGGCATACGGCATGCTTTCCTTCATCGGACGGGGTATTGAGTACAAGGGTTGGCAGGTCATGTTACAGTTGTATAGGACTTTGGCTCGGCCACATTTGGAATACTGCGTGCAGTTCTGGTCGCCACATTACCAAAAGGATGTGGATGCTTTGGAGAGGGTGCAGAGGAGGTTCACCAAGATGTTGCCTGGTATGGAGGGCGCTAGCTATGAAGAGAGGTTGAGTAGATTAGGATTATTTTCATTAGAAAGACGGAGGTTGAGGGGGGACCTGATTGAGGTGTACAAAATCATGAGGGGTATAGACAGGGTGGATAGCAAGAAGCTTTTTCCCCAGAGTGGGGGATTCAATTACAAGGGGACACGAGTTCAAAGTGAAAGGGGAAAGGTTTCGGGGGGATATGCGTGGAAAGTTCTTTACGCAGAGGGTGGTGGGTGCATGGAACGCATTACCAGCGGAGGTGGTAGACGCGGGCACGATAGCGTCTTTTAAGATGTATCTAAACAGATACATGAATGGGCAGGAAGTAAAGAGATACAGACCCTTAGAAAATGGGCGACAGGTTTAGATAGAGGATTTGGATCGGCGTAGGCTTGAAGGGCCGAAGGGCCTGTTCCTGTGCTGTAATTTTCTTTGTTCTTTGGCCATCACCTCGGCTACAGCGGCCCTTAGTGAAAGTACAGGGGTACGACTTTGACGCCTGATACAAACCAGGTACCAAAATGGTCACCTCGGATACGCTGAGCAGATTGCCAAACCCGAGCAAGAATAAAGAAGTTCCACTGGATTAACAAGTAGACAGCAAGGACATGGATGTGGAAGATGTGCTCAAAATCGATTTACTGCATCTTGGTCAGCTCAAATTTGACCAACTACAATCAGAAACAGCCAATAACCCACAACTGAAGGCCCTGTGGAGAGTCATCATAGAAGGTTGGCCTGACATGGTGAAAGAGGTGCCAGAAACGCTCAGATGCTTTTGGCCTTATAGAGATGAACTCAGTATCTGAGGGGCATCACCTTCAAGGGAAAACATATGATTGTGTCCAAAGTTCTCTGATAGGGCATCTTGTCACAACTTCACCAAGGTCATATGGTCATAGAGCAAATAAGAAAACTGGCACGAGACACTTTATTGGCCAGGAATCAATAATGACATCTATAGGATGTGTGACACATGCCAGAGCCACCAGCCACAACAACGCAAAGAACCTCTAAACCCTCAGGAGATTCCGTCAATCCCTTGGTCCAAAATCGTCACTGACCGATTTTCCGTTAATGGAGAAGACTTTATCTTAGTCTCTATTTCTTCCGTTATGAAGGTGCTACTATTTAAAAGAACATTTTTGGAGGATTTGTGTGTTTGAATTAATAGGAAAGCTGAAATAATTCCATAGATGTTGGACTTTGTTCCTTTAAAAGGTTGCCGGAAGGACACTTGAGGTTTGGTTTGCGAACAACCTTTACTGGAAGTCATATGCCTTAAGCTCAATAAACAACATTGCGATAGACAGAGCTAAGTGATCCCACAATCAACGGATCAGATCTAAGCTCTGCAGTCCTGCCACATCCAGTTATGAATGGTGGTGGACAATTTAACAACTAACTGGAGGAGGTGGCTCCACAAATATCCCCATCCTCAATGATGGGGGAGCCCAGCACATCAGTGCAAAAGATAAGGCTGGAGCATTTGCAACAATCTTCAGCCAGAAGTGCCAAGTGGATGATCCATCTCGGCCTCCTCCTGAAGTCCCCAGCATCACAGATGCCAGACTTCAGCCAATTCGATTCACTCCATGTGATATCAAGAAAAGACTGAAGCCACTGGATACTGCAAAAGCTAGGGGCCCTGACAACATTCTGCCAATATTACGAAGACATGTGCTCCAGAACTTGCCGCACCCCTAGCCAAGCTGTTCCAGTACAGCGACAACACTGGCATCTATCCGGCAATGTGGAAAATTGCCCAGGTATGTCCTGTGCACAAAAAGGACAAATCCAACCCGGCCAATTACTGCCCCATCAGTCTACTCTCGATCATCAATAAAGTAATGGAAGGTGTCTTCGACAGTGCTATCAAGTGGCATTTGCTTAACAATAACCTGCTCACTGCCACTCAGTTTGGGTACCACCAGGGCCACTCAGCTCCTGACCACATTACAGCTTTGGTTCAAACATGGACAAAAGAGCTGAACTGCAAAGGTGAGGTGAGAATGACTGCCCTTGACATCAAGGCAGCATTTGACCGAGTATGGCATCAAGGAGCCCAAGCAAAATTGGAGTCAATGGGATTCGGAGGAAAACTCTCTGTTGGCTGTAGTCATACTTAGCACAAAAGGAAGATGATTGTGGTTGTTGGAGGTCAATCATCTCAGCTCTCGGACATTACTGCAGGAGTTCCTCAGGGTAGTGTACTCGGCCCAACCATCGTCAGTTGCTTCATAAGGTCAGAAGTGGGGATGTTCATTGATGATTACACAATGTTCAGCACCATTCATGACCCCTCAGATACTGAAGCAGTCGGTGGAGAAATGCAACAAGACCTGGACAATATCCAGGCTTGGGCTGATAAGTGGCAAGTAATATTCGCGCCACACAATTACCAGGCAATGACCATCTCCAACAAGAGAGAAAAACCCAGCTTGCCTCCTTCTTCTTGTTTCTGTGAAATGCCACGTTTCTCCTGGGCAGCTCCTGGAAATTTTGCCAGATTAATTCTCGATGCTGCCTGAAAAGAACGGCTCCAGAAAAGATCCCAGTGACCTTTCTACGCGTACTTGGATGCCAAACTATATGCCATTTTGGGGCTCAACATATCTCACCCATTTTCTTCAAGAATTAACAAGTATTTGGCCAAAGTATTCTTTTTTTTTGTAAAATAGCTCTGCAGAGAAAATCTCTATTTTTCGGTTGACCAGTGTGTGCGTGTGTGTGTATGTGAGGGGCTAAGGTAAAAAGGGAACTTTCATATTTCAATCTGTGTGTTTATGCTTTGCTTCATTACTGATAAGTCTTGTTTTATAATAAACTGATAATTTTGTTGTTTATTAAAGAAATCCAGTTGGTGTATTTTTTCTGAGGATAAAGTGTAGAGTATATGATTGACCGTAATGGTAACAGGGTAATCATTTAAATAGATATTGTGACCTGTGAAGAAGTGGAACTAGAAACGACAGTGCACTCCTCCCACCTCGGTCGTAACACTCCAAATTTCCGATTGTCAGACAGTTAGAAGACATTTCAAGCGCAGTTGTTACAGACACATTGAGTGCCATATTCAGTCTATTTGGTGCACCTGAAGAAATCATTTCTGACAATGGGCCACAATATACGGGAAAACCTTTCAGGGGTATGTATGCCAAAAGGAGTGTAAAACCATATGATTTTCTCACCACATTACCCTAGGTCTAATGGTCTTGCCGAGTGAATGGTTCGCACAGTCAAAGCACTTATCCTAAAGTGTGGATAACAAAACAAGATATTCATGTTGCCAAGCTCCACCTCAGAGCTACACCTATGGATATGGGCTTACCATCACCAGCACACAAAGGGATCATGTTTGGAAGACAAGTGTGGATGACTCTGCCAAGCCATCATCTGTCCAAAATCTCCCAGATGCAGGAGAAACTGCTCAAAAAACAGGGGATAAAGAAGATGGTGCACGACCAACACGCAGGGGAGGAACTACCTCAGTTACATGTAGGACAAAAGGTCAGGGTCATACACCCCACAATGAAAACATGGTTGCCTGCAGAGGTATCCGGAGTGTGCAGTGAGCCGAGGTACAACAAGATTACAACATCGAGCAGAGCAGTGTTGAGAAGGAACCGAGTGAGGTGTGCAGTACTCCAAATGCGCACAGCGGATTCAGGGGAGCTTGCTCAAACAGTGGGGGTGTGACAGAACAACAAGATGGCAGTCAACACATTGAAAACATGCCTGCAAACCCAGGACAGACAAGGGTGAAATCCACATCCCCAGAAGGTTATACCATAACCAGATCTGGAAGAGTTGTCAAACCACTGAAACAATATATGGACTCTTAAGCTTCTGCACATCTAAATTTCATAATCTTCATACATGTGTAAATAATTTTGATGTTATCTAATTTTATATATTTTTACTTTTAGCATACGAAACTTATCTTTAGAAGAAGGAGGATGTTGTATGATTGCCTTTAAGAGTGATGTGCCTTTAAGATCTTAGTATGCTAATGAGGTACATACCAAGATGCAGTCATGTGACTACAAGCTTGCAGCATTCTGCTACTGCAACACCCAAAGTAAGGTTCTGTAAATAGTTAGCTCTCTACTGTATAATAGTTGAGCTGAAATAAACCTGTTTGAGATCTTCAACCAACTGGACATCACGCATCTCATTTGTGTTGCATCAGACTCATTACAGGTAACTCACCTCCTGACTCCCAAAGCCTGTCCACAATCTACAAGGCACAAGTCTGGATTGTGATGGAATACTCTCCACTCGCCTAGATGAGTGCAGCTCCAACAATACTCAAGATGCTCAACACTATCCAAGACAAAACAGCCCACTTGACTGGCAGCCCATCCACCACATTAAACATTCATTCCCTCCGCCACTGGTGCACAGTGGCAGCAGTGTGTACCATCTACAAGATGTGCTGCAGCAACCCACCCCGCCTCCTTCGACAACACCTTCCAAACCCGCGCCTCTCCCACCTAGAAGAACAAGGACAGCAGACGCAAGGGAACACCACCACCTGCAAGTTTCCCTCCAAGCCACACACCATCCTGACTTGGAACTATATTGCTATTCCCTCACTGTTGCGAGGTCACAATCCTGGAACTTCATCCCCAACTGTTGGTGTACCTATACCAGGTAGACTACAGCGGTTCAAGAAGGCAGCTCATAACACCTTCTCAAGCGGAATTGGGGAAGAGCCACAAATACTGGTTTTGCCAGTAATGCTCACATCCCATGAGCAAATAAAAAAATTCTATGAGCCTTTTCCAGCCAATGGATATTGAAGGGCAAGAAAACGCAAGAAACAATTTCCACATAGCAACTTCCCAAAAGGAGCAACCAAATAAATCTAAAAGCAAAATACTGCGGATGCTGGAAATCTGAAATAAAAACAAGAAATGCTGGAAATACTCAGCAGGTCTGGCAGCATCTGTGCAGAGAGAAGCAGAGTTAATGTTTCAGGTCAGTGACCCTTCTTCAGAACTAGCAAATATTAGAAATGTAAAAGGTTATAAACAAGTAAAGCGGGGGTGGGGCAAGAGATAACAAAGGAGAAGGTGTAAATAGGACAAGGTCACAGAGTAGCTGACCAGAAGGTCGTGGAGCAAAGGCAAATAATATGTTAATGGTGTGTTGAAAGACAAAGCATTAGTACAGATAGGGTGTTAATGGACTGAAAGTTGAACAGCCGCAAGTACAAACATGAAAAATCAGTGAGTAAGCAAACTGAACAAACTGAGATGAAACAAAATAAAATAAAAACACACAAAAAATATATATATATATAAAAAAAAGGAAAAAGAAAAAATAACTGAAAATAAAAGTAAAATGGGGGGCCCGTCATGCTCTGACATTATTGAACTCAATGTTCAGTTTGGCAGGCTGTTGTGTGCCTTATTGGTAGATGAGATGCTGTTCCTCGAGCTTGCATTGATGTTCACTAGAACACTGCAGTAATCCCAGGACAGAGATGTGAGCATGAGAGCAGGGGGTGGGGGGGGGGGGGTGGGGGGGGAGTGTTGAAATGGCAAGCAACCGGAAGCTCGGGCTCCTGCTTGCGGACTGAGCGGAGGTGTTCCGCAAAACGGTCATCCAGTCTGCGTTTGGTCTCCCCAATGTCGAGGAGACCACATTGTGAGCAGCGAATACAGTATACTACATTGAAAGAAGTACAAGTAAATCGCTGCTTTACCTGAAAGGAGTGTTTGGGACCTGGGATAGTGAGGAGAGAGGAGGTAAATGGGCAGGTATTACACCTCCTGCGATTGCAGGGGAAGGTGCCATGGGAAGGGGACGAGGTGGTGGGGGTAATGGAGGAGTGGACCAGGGTGTCACAGAGGGAACGATCCCTTCGGAATGCTGACAGGGGAAGGGAGGGGAAGATGCATTTGGTAGTGGCATCACGCTGGACGTGGCGTAAATGGCGGAGGATGATCCTTTGGATATGGAGGCTGATCGGGTGGAAAGTGAAGACAAGGCATTAGAAGCATTGCTTCTAATTTCCACCCTTTTCTCACCTTTACATGGTCCATCGCCGACAGTTCCCTTCCCTTCCTCGACCTCCCTATCTCCATCTCTGGTGATAGGCTGTCTACTAATATCGATTATAAGCCCACCAACTCCCACAGCTACCTCGACTACACTTCTTCACACCCTGCCTCCTGTAAGGACTCCATTCCATTCTCCCAGTTTCTCCATCTCCGACGCATCTGCTCTGATGATGCTACCTTCCATGACAGCGCTTCTGATATGTCTTCCTTTTTTCTCAACTGAGGACTCCCCCCACCGTGGTTGACAGGGCCCTCAACCGTGTCCTAAACTAACACCTTCTGCATTACCGGGACCCATATCCCTCTATTCCCTTCCTTTTCATGTATTTGTCAAGATGTCTCTTGAACGTCGCTATCGTATCTGCTTCCACCACCTCCCCTGGCAGCAAGTTCCAGGCACTCACCACCCTCTGTGTAAAAAACTTGCCTCACACATCCCCTCTAAACTTTGCTCCTCGCACCTCAAACCTATGTCCCCGAGTAACTGACTCTTCCACCCTGGGAAAAAGCTTCTGACTATCCACTCTGTCCATGCCGCTCATAACTTTGTAAACCTCTATCATGTCGCCCCTCCACCTCTGTTGTTCCAGTGAAAACAATCCGTGTTTTTCCAACCTCTCCTCATAGCTAATGCCCTCCAGACCAGGCAACATCCTGGTAAACCTCCTCTGTACCCTCTCCAAAGCCTCCACGTCCTTCTGGTAGTGTGGCTACCAGAATTGCACGCAATATTCTAAGTGTGGCCTCACTAAAGTTCTGTACAGCTGCAGCATGACTTGCCTATTTTTATACTCTATGCCCCGACCGATGAAGGCAAGCATGCCGTATGCCTTCTTGACTACCTTATCCACCTGCGTTGCCACTTTCAGTGACCTGTGGACCTGTACGCCCAGATCTCTCTGCCTGTCAATACTCCTAAGGGTTCTGCCATTTACTGTATACTTCCCACCAGCATTAGACCTTCCAAAATGCATTACCTCACATTTGTCCGAATTAAACTCCATCTGCCATTTCTCCGCCCAAGTCTCCAACCGATCTATATCCTGCTGTATCCTCTGACAATCCTCATCACTGTCCGCAACTCCACCAACCTTTGTGTCGTCCGCAAACTTACTAATCAGACCAGCTACATTTTCCTCCAAATCATTTATATATACTACAAACAGCAAAGGTCCCAGCACTGATCCCTGCGGAACACCACTAGTCACATCCCTCCATTCAGAATAACACCCATCCACTGATACCCTCTGTCTTCTATGACCGAGCCAGTTCTGTATCCATCTTGCCAGCTCACCTCTGATCCCATGTGACTTCACCTTTTGTACAGTCTGCCATGAGGACCTTGTCAAAGGCTTTACTGAAGTCCATATAGATAACATCCACTGCCCTTCCTTCATCAATCATCTTCGTCACTTCCTCAAAAAACTCAATCAAATTAGTAAGACACGACCTCCCCTTCACAAAACCATGCTGTCTCTCGCTAATAAGTTCGTTTGTTTCCAAATGGGAGTAAATCCTGTCCCGAATAATCCTCTCTAATAGTTTCCCTACCACTGACGTAAGGCTCACCGGCCTATAATTTCCTGGATTATCCTTGCCACCCTTCTTAAACAAACGCACAACATTGGCTATTCTCCAGTCCTCTGGGACCTCACCTGTAACCAATGAGGATGCAAAGATATCTGTCAAGGCCCCAGCAATTTCTTCCCTTGCCTCCCTCAGTATTCTAGGATAGATCCCATCAGGCCCTGGGGACGTATCTTCCTTAATGCTTTGCAAGACACCCAACACCTCCTCCTTTTTGATAATGAAATGACTGAGTCTATCTGCACTCCCTTCCCTAGGCTCATCATCCACCAAGTCCTTCTCCTTGGTGAATACTGATGCAAAGTACTCATTTAGTACCTCGCTCATTTCCTCTGGCTCCACACATAGATTCCCATCTCTGTCCTTGAGTGTGCCAACCCTTTCCCTGGTTACCCTCTTGCTCTTTATATATGTATAAAAAGCCTTGGGAATTTCCTTAATCCTGTTTGCCAATGACTTTTCATGACCCCTTTTAGCCCTCCTGACTCCTTGCTTAAGTTCCTTCCTACTGTCTTTATATTCCTCAAGTGCTTCATCTGTTCCTAGCCTTCCAGCCCTTACGAATGCTTCCTTTTTCTTTTTGACTAGGCTCACAATATCCCATGTTATCCAAGCTTCCCGAAACTTGCCAAACTTGTCTTTCTTCCTCACAGGAACATGCTGGTCCTGGATTCTAATCAGCTGACGTTTGAAAGACTCCCACATGTCAGATGTTGATTTACCCTCAAACAGCCGCCCCCAATCTAAATTCTTCAGTTCCTGCCTAGTATTGTTATAATTAGCCTTCCCCCAATTTAGCACCTTCACCCAAGGACTACTCTTATCCTTATCCACAAGTACCTTAAAACTTGTGGAATTTTGGTCACTGCTCCCGAAATGCTCCCCCACTGAAACTTCGACCACCTGGCCGGGCTCATTCCCCAATACCAGGTCCAGAATGGCCCCATCCCTAGTTGGACTAGCTACATACTGTTTCAAGAAGCCCTCCTGGATGCTCCTCACAAATTCTGCTCCATCCAAGCCCCTAGCACGAAGTGAGTCCCAGTCAATATTGGGGAAGTTAAAATCACCCACCACCACAACCCTGTTACCTTTACATCTTTCCAAAATCTGTCTACACATCTGCTCCTCTACCTCCCGCTGGCTGTTGGGAGGCCTGTAGAAAACCCCCAACATCGTGACTGCACACTTCCTATTCCTGAGCTCCACCCATATTGCCTCGCTGCATGACCCCTCTGAGGTGTCCTCCCGCAGTACAGCTGTGATATTCTCCTTAACCAGTAATGCAACTCCCCCACCCCTTTTACATCCCCCTCTATCCCGGCTGAAGCTTCTAAAGCCTGGAACATTTAGCTGCCAATCCTGCCCTTCCCTCAACCAAGTCTCTGTATTAGCAACAACATCATATTTCCAAGTACTAATCCAAGCTCTAAGTTCATTATACAGTAAATGGCAGAACCCTTAGGAGTATTGACAAGCAGAGAGATCTGGGCGTACAGGTCCACAGGTCACTGAAAGTGGCAATGCAGGTGGATAAGGTAGCCAAGAAGGCATCTCGCATGCTTGCCTTCATCGGTCGGGGCATAAAGTATAAAAATTGGCGAGTCATGTTGCAGCTGTACAGAACCTTAGTTAGGCCACACTTAGAATATTGCGTGCAATTCTGGTTGCCACACTACCAGAAGGACGTGGAGGCTTTTGAGAGGGTACAGAGGAGGTTTACCAGGATGTTGCCTGGTCTGGAGGGCATTAACTATGAGGAGAGGTTGGAAAAACTCGGATTGTTTTCACTGGAACGACGGAGGTGGAGGGGCGACATGATAGAGGTTTACAAAGTTATGAGCGGCATGGATAGAGTGGATAGTCAGAAGCTTTTTCCCCCAGAGTGGAAGAGTCAGTTACTAGGGGACATAGGTTTAAGGTGCGAGGAGCAAAGTTTAGAGGGTATGTGCGAGGCAAGTTTTTTACACAGAGGGTGGTGAGTGCCTGGAACTTGCTGCCAGGGGAGGTGGTGGAAGCAGATACGATAGCGACGTTTAAGAGACATCTTGACAAATATATGAATAGGAAGGGAATAGAGGGATATGGGTCCCGGAAGTGCAGGTGTTAGTTTAGGTAGGCATCAAGATTGGCGCAGGCTTGGAGGGCCGAATGGCCTGTTCCTGTGCTGTACTGTTCTTTGTTCATCTGCCTTACCTGTTATACTTCTCGCATTGAAACAGATGCACTTCAGACCACCAGTCCCGCTGTGCTCAGCAACATTTCCCTGCCTGCTCTTCCTCTTAGTCCTACTGGCCTTATTTACTATGTCCTCCTCATTTACTTCACGAGCTGTCCTACTGATCTGGTTCCCACCCCCCTGCCACACTAGTTTAAACCCTCCCGAGTGACGCTAGCAAACCTTGCAGCCAGGATATTAGTGCCCTTCCAGTTTAGATGCAACCCATCCTTCTTGTACAGGTCCCATCTGTCCCTGAAGAGAGCCCAATGGTCCAGATATCTGAAACCCTCTCTTCTACACCAGCTGTTCAGCCACGTGTTTAGCTGCACTATCTTCCTACTTCTCGCCTCACTGGCACGTGGCACAGGGAGTAATCCAGAGATTACAACCCTAGAGGTCCTGTTTTTTAGCTTACTACCTAACTCCCTAAAATCCCCCTGCAGGATCTCATCACTCTTCCTGCCTATGTCGTTGGTACCGATGTGTACCACAACCTCTGGCTGTTCACCCTCCCCATTCAGAATGCCCCCTGTCCGTTCAGAGACATCCTTGACCCTGGCACCAGGGAGGTAACATACCATCCTGGAGTCTCTTTCACGTCCACAGAAGCGCCTATCTGTGCTCCTGACTAAAGAGTCCCCTATAACTATTGCTCTTCTGCACTTTGTCCCTTCCTGCTGAACAACAGTGCCAGCCGTGGTGCCACTGCTCTGGCTGCTGCTGTTTTCCCCTGATAGGCCATCTCCCCCAACAGTATCAAAAACGGTATACTTGTTCGAGAGGGGGATAGCCGCAGGGGATTCCTGCACTGACTGCCTGCCCCTTCTAGCGGTCACCCATCTATCTGCCTGCACCTTGGGTGTAACCACTTCTCTACAACTCCTGCCGATGATGCTTTCCGCCACTTGCATGTTCCTAAGTGCATCCAGTTGCTGCTCCAACCGATCCATGCAGTCTGTGAGGAGCTGCAACTGGGTACAGTTCCTGCAGATGTAGTCACCCGGAACGCTGGAAGCGTCACGGACTTCCCACATCTCACAGGTGAAGCACTTCACCCCTCTAACTGACATTTCTAGCACAAATTAGTTAATTAATCTAAAATAAATAAATACTTATTAAATCCTTACTAAATTATGATACACTTAACTATATGGTCCCTAGTGCTAGATTTCTACAATAAATATTAAATGCTGTCTAAATAATCAGTAATCTCCTCCCTCTGGTTTAGTTACTCCACTTATTAATTAGTTCATTAGTGTTTTAATCAATTTTTATCAGTTTTATTTTCAAATTCAGTACACATTCCCTACCAGGTCACAGCTTTCCTGTGACGTCACTTTCAGTTTTTTTTTTCCCCCACCCGAGGTAACTTACCGGTCTGGAACTCCGCACTCCGAGTCTGCTCCGAGAATCCCCGAGGTAAGTTTTTTCATACTTACCGCTCTGGAACTCCACCCTCCGTGTCTGCTCCGAGAATCCCCGAGGTAAGTTTTTTATACTTACCGGTCTGGAACTCCACCCTCCGAGTCTGCCCCCAATAACCTTTCACCCCCTTGCTTAACAAGAATCTATTTACCACTGCCTTAAAAATATTCAAAGACTCTGCTTCCACTGCCTTTTGAGGAATACAGTTCCAAACACTCACGGTCGGTACTACTCCCAAAGCGACTATGGACTTCAACCCACAACCTTCTGACTCAGAGTATCGACTGAGCCAAGCCAACTGCTGCCACAGTCAATTTAACAAATTTACTGAAAATTCCATAGGAAAAGCTTTAAGGAACCATTCACAAAGCATGATTAGATTTCAGAGAATCAACACAGAAAGGGATTATTTGGTTCATCGTGCCAATGCCAGCTCTTTGAAAGAGCTATCCATTTATGCCCACTCCCCTCTTCTTCCCCATAGCCCTGCAATTTTCTCCCCCTCAAGTATTTATCCAATTCCCTTTTGAAGGTTACTGATGAATCTGCTCTCATCGTCCTTTCAGGCAGTGCATTTCAAATCATAATAACTCGCTGCATTAAAAAGCGTCTCCTCCTCTAACCTCTGGCCTATAATCTCTCAGTGCCTTCAGGAGCAAGTGCCAGGAAATCAACAAAATTAATTATCGATCTGAGTTATAATTTTTTTAAAGTAGGCATACATCTAACAAAGATCAGGTAGGCTAGGCAACTGTGTCCACTCGTTGCCAACCTTTCTGCCACTGGAAACAATTCCTCCTTATTAACTCTATCAAAACCTTCAGAATTTTGAACACCTTTATTAAATTTCCACTTAACCTTCTCTGTTCCAAGGAGAACAATCCCAGCTTTTATTGTCGGTCCACTTAACTGAAGTCCCTCATCCCTGATTTGAGTGATTCAAAAATATTTAAATGGTCTAGAAATTAAAAATAATTAGATAAATATAAAGTGCACTGCCTGTAAATGCAAAATTCTTCGAGTTTTTTTTAATTCACTCATGGGATGTAGGTATAGCTGGGAAGGCCAGCATTTATTGCCCATCCCAATACAACTGAGTGGGTTGCTAGGCTATTTAGGCAGCAGTTAAGCATCACATTGCTGTGTGTCTGGAGTCACATATAGACCAGACCATGTAAGGAGTGAACAAGATGAGTTTTTACACAATCAGGTAGCTTCATAAGCACCATTACTGATGCTAGCTTTTTATTCTAAATTTATTTAATTAACTTAACTTAGATTCCCCAGCTGTCATGGGATTTTAACTCCTGTTTCCAGATTAGTCTGGGTCTCTGGATTGCTAGTCCAGTAATACAAGCACTATGCTGCCATATCCTTATATCAATTCATGGTTTATATTTAACAACAAAGACTGCTTTCCCTTTAAGTTGTCCTTCTTAAAGGGGAGAGGAAAGTCAGGCAGGCTTCCAATTTCTCCATAGTACCCAATGACTCCTGCTGGAAGTTGTGTATTTATGAAAGTTGGGTGAACAATTGAACACAATTGGTCATGATGTCCTCAACAGTCAAGTAACTTGCCTTTATTCCCCAAGCTTACAAATAAATGGGCACTTGGATGAGGATTGGAGGGTCGGTGGGGTGGTGGGAGTGATAAGGTTGGCATGTTCATGGCTATAGGCTTGGTTTCTTAAGGAGTAGGATATTGAGAAAAATATTTTTGTCTGTGTTATAAATTTTTAGAAAGGCATACATCTAAAATAGATCAGGTAGACAGGGCAGCTCAAAGACCAGTCCCCATCCACCACCACCCTCCTCCACCTGGCTGAATTTGCTCTCACACTGAATAACTTCTTATTCAACTCCACTCACTTCCTCCAAATAAAAGGTGTTGCTAATGGGTGCCTGCATGGGTCCCAGTTATGCCTGTCTTTTTGTGGGGTATGTCGAACATTCCTTGTTGCAGTTCTACACAAGCCCCTTCCCCCAACACTTTTTCCGATACATTGATGACTGTATCGGTGCCATTTCCTGCTCTCGCCCCGAACTGCTAAACTTCATCAACTTTGCTTCCAATTTCTACTCTTCTCTCACCTTCCCTTCCCTTCCTCGACTTCTCTGTCTCCATCTCTGGGGATAGGCTGTCCACTAATATTCATTATAAGCCCACCAACTCCCACGGCTACCGCAACTACACTTCCTCACACCCTGCCTCCTGTAAGGATTCCATTCCATTCTCCCAGTTTCTCCATCTCCGACGCATCTGTTCTGATGATGCAACCTTCCACAACAACACCTCTGATATGTCTTCCTTTTTCCTCAACTGAGGATTCCCCCCACTGTAGTTGATTGGGCCTTCAGCCATGTCCAACTCATGTCCTGTACTTCTGCCTGACCCCTTCCCCTCACTCCCAGAACTGTGACAGGGTTCCCCTTGTCCTCACTTTCCACCCTACCAGCCTCCACATCCAAAGTATCACCCTCTGCCATTTCTGCCACGTCCAGTGTGATGCCACCACCAAACACATCTTCCCCTCCCTCCCCTGTCAGCATTCCTTCCTGGACACCCTGGTCCATTCCTCCATCACCCCCGACAGCATCCCTTTCCCAGGGCACTTTCCCATGCAATTACAGGAGCTGTAATGCCTGCCCTTTTACCTCCTCTCTCCTCACCATCCAAGGCCACCAAACACTCCTTCCAGGCGAAGCAGCAATTTACTTTGTTATGTCCTAGGATGGAGGAGTGCGCTGTCTTTCTCTAGTTCCACTTCTCCACAGGTCACTACATATATTTAAATGAAATATGAAAGTATAAATATATCCCCTTCTAAATAACCCCAACACACATGCACACACACATCGGTTAGAGGAAAAATAAAGAAGCTTTCTCTGCAGAGATCAACGTTACAAAAAACAAAAATACTTTGGGCAAGTATTTGTTAATTATTGAAGGAAAAAGGATGAGATATGGAACATTCCAGTTGGTCTGGCATCCAAAAACATGTAGACAGATGTCACTAGAAACATGCGGGATCTTTTCAGAAACAGTTCATTCAGGAGATGTCAAGAAAAAGTCGTGCAGAATCTTCTCAGGAGAAATACTGCATTAGTTCTTTCAGTTCTCACACTGGATTCTCAGGGTTTTTCAAAGAGGTGGAAAAGGGTGAGCTGGTAGCCTCTCTCTCTTAGCAGGCTTATACCCCAACTGAACTCCAAACAATATCCAAAAATGAAACCAAATCTTGACCACCGTAAATCTAGACAGGCCACTTCTCTGTAAACAACTCCAATAGTCAGCAAGGCTCCAGTTGTTTACTTAGCTTCAGACATGTGACTTCCAGTTTTTAAACAAAGTCCCAAGTGTCCTTCCAGTGACCCTGTTTAAAAAAAAGCAAGTCCAGCATCTCCTCAGGTATTTCCACAGTCTTTTGAACATGACTCCTCAAAAAATATTAAAAATGGAAGCACCTTCATAATAACTTGTACTTCTTGCAACTTAGTATTCACTGTTCACAATGCAGTCACCTCTACATTGGAGAGACCAAACGCAGATTGTGTGACCGCTTTGCGGAACACCCCCACTCAGTCTGCAAGCATAACCCCGAGCTTCTGGTTGCTTGCAATTTTAATTCACCACCCTGCTCTCATGCCCACATTTCTGTTATTAGCCTGCTGCATTGTTCCAGTGAACCTCAACGCAAGCCTGAGGAACAGCACCTCATCTTCTTATTAGGCACTCTACAGCCTTCTGGACTCAACATTGAGTTCAACAATTTCAGAGCATGACTGTCTTTTTTTATTTTATGTTTTAACCATGTGCCTGTCTTAAACTTGTTTTTCATGTTTTTGCTTTTGGACAGAGCTGTTTGTTATTTTTCCATTGATACTCTCTCTGGACTAATGCTTTGTCTTTTACTAGAACTATTAGTACTCCTTTTGCCATTGTTCTGTGACATCTCTGTCATTTAATCTCTCCTGCCCTCTGCCCTATCATGCACCTCCTCTTTTGTTCTTCTTCCCCCACCCTTTCACTTGCTCAAAGTCCATGACATTTCTAACCTTTACCAGTTTTGATGAAAGGCCACAGACCTGAAATGTTAACTCTGTTTCTCTCTCCACAGATGCTGCCAGCCCTACTGAGTATTACCAGCACTTTCTGTTTTTATTTCAGCTTAAAGATTGGTTATTTTAAGGTCTAAAATCAAACCAAAAAAAACCTCTAGACAAGAGCAGCTGCTCCAGTAAGAAACAGACTGTGATGTCTTCTTCTGCATCTAGAACTCCTCCGCAAAGTCCGGGATTGAATCCAAAATATAGAAAATCATCATCTGCTGTACAGAGTGGCTAATGATTTTTGACACATATAATGATGAATATATTAACCACACAGCACTGCTTAACACAACAGAAATTGTTTTGTAATTTATTTTGTCAGATTCTTTGATTCCTTTCCTAAACTTGAATCTTGTTCCCTGTGCAACATGGCAAAGTGCAAACAATGGGAGATACTGCTGGGATTCTATCATTAAGATAATAACTTTTTAAGAGAACCAATTTAACAACATTCCAAACCTGTTTGTTTTTTGTTCTCACTTGTATTGAATGGAGTATAACATACCAATGTACGAAATTTCAGGTGTGTATACTCTCCAGCTATCCAATGAAGTATCATACTTGAAATGTCATGACCCACCCATCTTGTTTCATTATAGATACTGACCGGCTTGCTACATAGCTCCAGCATTTTTCAGTTTTCTGCCAGTTTTACAGCATCTGCAATTTTTCATTTTTTATATTATTGACTGAACAGTTTTCATAAAATAATGATGGCTGGTTTCTGTCTTAGTGAGATCTCCAGAGAAGGTGGGTGATCTGCTACAAGTGCATGTGGTATGTTTGAGGTGAATCGCATGATAAATATTGAAAATAAAAAGGAACATCCAATTCAACCCATTTACTGTCAGCTGTGGCTCAGATGACAACACTCTTGCCTCTTCTGCGTTCTGAGTTCAAGTCCCACCCCAAGGCTTGAGCAAAAAATGTCAAGACTGACACTGCAGTGCAGTACTAAAGGAGTGCTACACTGTCGGATTTGCTGCCTTTTGGATGAGATGTTAAACCGAGGCTCTCTAGTGTGAATATAAAAGATCCCACAGCACTATTTTGAAGATGATCGGAGAGTTAACCCCGCGGTATCCTGATCAATATTTATCCTTCAATCAGCATCACAAAAACAGATTATCTGGTCATCATCACATCGCCTGTAGTTGCTGGGCTTGTACTTACACCCTTTTATTGAACAAGGAGCAGGTGAGATGCTTCCAAGGATACTGAGGGAAATGAGGGTGGAAATTGTGGACGCACTGGACAGGATAAGATGCATGCAAGGATACTGAGAAAAGTAAGGGTAGAAATTGCAGAGGCACTAGCCAAAATTTTCCAATCCTCCTTACTTACAGGATGGAACAAGAGGACTAGAAAATTGCAAATCTTAGACCCTTTTTTTAAAAAAGCCCAGCAACTACTTACCAGTCAGTTTTACCTCGGTGGTGGGAAAACTTTTAGAAATGATAATCTAGGACAAAATTAATTAGACAAATGTGAATTAATTAAGGGAAGCCAGCAAGGAATTGTTTAAGGCAAATCATGTTTAACCAACGATTGAGTTTTTTGATGAGGTCACAGAGGGCGGTTGATGAGGGTAATGTGATTGATGTGGTGTACATGGACTTCCGAAAGGCATTTGATACAGTGCCATATAATAGGCTTGTCAGCAAAGTTCAAGTCCATGGATACGAAGTTGGCTGAGTAACAGGAAACAGAGAGTGGTGGTGAATGGTTGTTTTTCAGATTGGAGAAACCTGTAGAGTGCGGATCTACAGGGCGCAGTAGCAGGACCACTTCTTTTCTTGATCTGTATTAATGACCTAGACTTGGGTGAGCATGGTATAATTTCAAAATTTGCAGATGACACAAAACTTGGAAGTATTGTGAACTGTGAGGAGGGTACTGATAGACTTCAAGAGGACATAGGCTGGTGGAATGGGCAGACACGTGGCAGATGAAATTTAATGCAGAGAAATGTGAAGTGATGCATTTTGTTAGGAAGAACAAGGAGAAGCAATATAAACTAAAGGGTAAAATTCTAAAGGAGTTGCAGAAACTGAGAGACCTGGGGGTATATGTGCAAAAATCATTGAAGGTGGCAGTACAGGTTGAGAAATGAGGCATACGGGATCCTGGGCTTTATAAAGAGGGGCATAGAGTACAAAAGCAAGGAATTTATGGTGAACCTTTATAAAGCACTGGTTCGACCTCAACTAGAGTATTGTGCCCAATTCTGGACACCACACTTTAGCAAGGATGTGAAGTGTTTAGAGAGAGTACAGAAAAGATTTATGAGAATGATTCCAGGGATGATGTCTTTCAGTTATGTAGATTGAAGAAGCTGGGACTGTTCTCCTCAGAGAAGAGAAGGTTGAGATGAGATTTGATAGAGGTGTTCAAAATAATGAGGAGTCTGGACAGAATAGATAGGGAGAAACTGTTTATATTGGTGGAAGGGTCAAGAACCAGAGGACACTGATTTAAGGTGAATGACAAATGAACCAAAGGCGACATGAAGGGAAAACTTTTTTCGCAGTGTGTGACTAGGCTCTAAAATGCACTGTCTGGGATTCTGGTGCAGGCAGATTCAATTGTGGCTTTCAAAAGGGAATTGGCTAATTATCTGAAGAGAAAAAAATTGCAGGGCTGTGGGAAAGGTGGGGGAGTGGGACTAGCTGAGTTGCTCTTGCAGAGAGCTGGCATGGACACGATGGGCCAAAGATGGCCGATTTCCACCTCTGTAACATTGCCCATCTCTGCTGCTAACTCAGGTCATCTGGTGCTGAAACGCTCAGCCATGCTTTTGGTACCCATTTCATTGCTTCCCTGGTCGACTTCCCACTTTGCACACACCGAAAACTTGAACTCATCCAAAATGCTGCAGTCTATATCCTAACACACACCAAGTGCAATTCACCCATCACCACTATGCTCACTGACCTTCATTGGTTCTTGGTCTGGCAATGCATCTATTTTAAAATTCTCATCCTTATTTCAATTCCCTCCATGGCCTCGTTCCTGCTTATCTTTGTAACTTCTTCCAGCACTACAACCCTTTGAGATCTCTGCCCTCTTGCGCATCCCTGATTTTCTTTCTTCCACCTTTGGCGCTATGCCTTCAACTGCCTAGTTCCTCAGCTCTGGCATTCTTTCCACTTCTTTACCTCACTCTCCTCCTTGAAGATGCTCCTTATAAACTATGTCTTCAATCAAGGTTTTGGGCACCTATCTGAATATCTCCTTATGTGGCTCCATGTCAATCACTTGTGAAGCATCTTGGGATATTTTGCTATGTTAAAGGCACTATCTAAATGCAAGTTGTTGTTTTTTTCAGTTCATTTACTTTCCTCCTTGGGGAATGGTAAGTTATTTCTCTGATTGATGCAGCTCCAAAATAACTCACCTGGCGTTGGAACATTGGAACTCTCAACACTTTACAACAGACTTGGTAATCTGACAGATGAACACGCCAGGTCCATGGTACTCCATGGACTTCTAACAGGACTTGACAGGGTAGATGCAGGAAGGATGTTCCCGATGGTGGGGAGTCCAGAACCAGGGTAATCGTCTAAGGATACGGAGTAAACCATTCAGGACTGGGATAAGGAGAAATTTCTTCACCCAGAGAGTGGTGAACCTGTGGAATTCGCTACCACAGAAAGCAGTTGAGGCCAAAATGTTATATGTTTTCAAGAAGGAGTTAGATATAGCTCTTGGGGTGAAAGGGATCAAAAGATATGGGGCGAAAGTGTGAACAGGCTACTGAGTTGGATGATCAGCCATGATCATAATGAATGGCGGGGCAGGTTCGAAGGGCCAAATGGCCTACTCCTGCTCCTATTTTCTATTTTTCTATGTTTCTATGTTTAATGACGAATGAGCAGCCACTCTAGTTAATTAGTGGGACGTGGAGAGGTTGACTTATCATTATGTGTCTGCGGTTCTTACCACTCAGCTAACTTTGAAAGCCAATACCCTAAAAGATAAGGTGCCCAAAATGAAAAAGCAGCAAGAAGCTTACCAATGCTTTGTATTCATAACCTCTGTAGTTTTAGCAAGTTAAACCAATAGTACCCTGCCCACAGTTGCAACTTCATAAACCCTGCCTGTTGCCAACTGGCAAGTGAACTCTCTGGACTTAGGTCAATGGGATGCGCCCCTCGAGAAGAAAGAGTGCAATACATATCAGACACTCTACCTCTGTAGATTCCTCAGTAACTTTGAGACTATTGAGGAGGGTAATGGGTTTCTGCATTTGCCAGACACCCTGCTGACCAAATAAAGTAACACAAGTTGAGAATGTATGCTATTGGCAGGCCAAGGCAACATTATTTTTGAATTTATCTTGATACCAAGCTTGTTGTGCAGTGTGCCATGAAGTGACAAGAAAACACATACTCCATCAAGGTATTGAAAGGCAATGCTTATCTCCTTTCCAGCCAGAATATCGAGGAAAAGATCAAAGCAAAGGGAAGGGGAATTCACTACTGAGTGGGGAAACATTGATGCATGTCCTTCATGTGCCTCCGGAAATACAGGTTAGCATAAGAACATAAAAAGGAATGTTCCAAGAAATAAGAAAATTATACAATACTTATTCTCCACTTATTCCCTGGATCCTAATGAGAGGAAATAGGGGGTGGATCCACCCCCTTCATTTTGTCTTGGGACATATGGCTTTCCCTGAGGGGCATAGACTACTTGAATCTTCAATAGGTGCACGCCAAGGATAGTTGTTCAAATGAGGTGGAAGGGGGCTCTCCCATTTCAGTTTTCCGTTACTTCACCAGCCTGGCCCCACCTGCAGTACACCCAATCAAAAGATGGGAGAGGAGAAGGCCTAAAACCTTTCTCTCCTTTACAGTGTTAGGATGGTGCTTCCATATTTTTTAACAATACTTTTTTTGAGGACTGATTCATTTTAGGATTATGGACAGTTTTATTTGGGAAAACTGAAAAGGATTTCAAAGATTTTTTTTTCACTGGGGTCATTGAAACGACACTGAGAGGACTTGGTTTGTAAACTACTCTTACTGGAAGTCACCTGTCTTCAGATAAATACCCAGAATGGGCTTTTTGTCTTGGAGAAGATGTTTATAGAGAAGTGACAGAGCACTTAAGGAAGTGGCCCTAGAAATAGTGGATGCATTGGTGATCATCTTCCAAGATTCTATAGACTCTGGAACAGTTCCTACAGATTCGAGGTTAGCTAATGTAACCCCACTATTTAAAAAGGGAGGTAGAGAGAAAGCAGGGAATTATAGCCCCGTCAGCCTGACATCGGTAGTGGGGAAAATTCTAGAGTCCATTATAAAAGATGTAATAGCAGAGCACTTGGAGAACAGTGGGAGAATCAGTCAGAGTCAGCATGGATTTACGAATGGGAAATCATAATTGGCAAATCTACTAGAATTCTTTGGGGATGTAACTAGTGGAGTTGATGAGGGGGTGCCAGTGGACGTGGTTTATTTGGACTTTCGGAAGGCTTTCGACAAAGTCCCACGTAAGAGATTAGCGTGTAAAATTAAAGTACATGGGATTGGGGGTAGTGTATTGCGATGGATAGAAAATTAGTTGGCGGACAGGAAACAAAGAGTAGGGATAAATGGGTCTTTTTCCCAATGGCAGACAGTGATTAGTGGGGTGCTGCAGGGATCAGTGCGAGGACCCCAGCTATTCACAATATACATTAATGATTTAAGTGAGGGAACTAAATGTAATATCTCCAAATTTGCAAATGACACAAAACTGGGTGGGAGGGTGAGTTGTGAGGAGGATGCAGAGAGGCTTCGGGTGATTTGGACAAGTTGAGTGAGTGGGCTAATGCATGGCTGATGCAGTATAATGCGGATAAATGTGAGGTTATCCACTTTGGTAGCAAAAACAGGGAGGCAGATTATCTAAACAGCTATAAACTGAGAGAGGGAAATATGCAGTGAGACCTGGGTGTTCTCGTACACCAGTCGCTGAAGGTAAGCATGCAGATGCAACAGGCAGTAAAAAAGGCAAATGGTATGTTAGCCTTCATAGCGAGATGATTCGAGTACAGAAGCAGGGATGTCTTGCTGCAATTATACAGGGCCTTGGTGAGGCCACACCTTGAATATTGTGTGCAGTTTTGGTCTCCTTATCTGAGGAAGGATGTTCTTGATACAGAGGGAGTGCAGCGAATGTTTACCAGACTGATTCCTGGGATGGCAGGACTGACATATGAGGAGAGATTGAGTTGGTTAGGAGTTCAGAAGAGTGAGGGGGAATCTCATAGAAACCTATAAAATTCTAACAGGACTTGACAGGGTAGATGCAGGAAGGATGTTCCCGATGGTGGGGGAGTTCAGAACCAGGGGTCATAGTCGAAGGATACGGGGTAAACCATTCAGGACTGAGATGAGGAGAAATTACTTCACCCAGAGAGTGGTGAGCCTGTGGAATTCGCTGCCACAGAAAGCAGTTGAGGCCAAAACATTGTATGTTTTTAAGAAGGAGTTAGATATAGCTCTTGGGTCTAAAGGGATCATAGGGTATGGGGTGAAAGCAGGAACAGGTTACTGAGTTGGATGATCAGCCATGATCATAATAAATGGTGGAGCAGGCTCGAAGGGCGGAATGGCCTACTCCTGCTTCTGTTTTCTATGTCTCTATTACAGGTCAAGATTCATCGGGGTCAGGAGGCTTGACTCTTGAGATACTGTTCCTTGGTTTCATTTTGGACAGTGTTTTGGGGGTGTGAACTGTTTTGAAGGCAGTTGGAGAAAACCAGCCAAGAGAGCAATCACCATCAGCATCTACTTCCATTTCTTTGAGAATCTCCTGAGAATCAAGTGTAAGAAATAGAGAAACCGATGCTGATGTTGATGAACATGGGTGGCACAGTGGCGCAGTGGTTAGCACCGCAGCCTCACAGCTCCAGCGACCCGGGTTCAATTCTGGGTACAGCCTGTGTGGAGTTTGCAAGTTCTCCGTGTCTGCGTGGGTTTCCTCCGGGTGCTCTGGTTTCTTCCCACATGCCAAAGACTTGCAGGTTGATCGGTAAATTGGCTATTATAAATTTCCCCTAGTATAGGTAGGTGGTAGGGAAATATAGGGACAGGTGGGGATGTGGTAGGAATATGGAATTAGTGTAGGATTAGTATAAATGGGTGGTTGATGGTCGGCACAGACTCGGTGGGCCGAAGGGCCTGTTTCAGTGCTGTATCTCTAAATATAAAAAAATAAAATTTCTCCTGAAATGTCTGCCAGAAACCCCTGACATTTGCCTGACAAACTGATCTTCTATGTTGCCCAAAAAGAACTGTTCGATAATGATCATGGTGACAGCCGTCTACGCGTATTTGGGACACCAAACCAAAAAAGGAACAACTGACATCTTTCCATATCTTTTCTTTTTTCTTCAAGAAGTAGCAAGCATTTGGTCAAAGTATTCTTTTTTGTCTTTTTACAACAGAGCTCTAAAAAGAAAATCTCTATTTTTTCCAGTTAACTGGTGTGTGTGTGTGAGGGGCTAAGGTAAAAGGGAACTATCATATTTCAGTCTGTGTGTTAATGCTTTGCTTTGTTACTGGTTAAGTCTTGTATATAATAAACTGATAATTTTGTTGTTTATTAAAGAAACCTGGTTGGTGTATTTTATTCTGGGATAAAAATAGAGGATATGATTAACCGTATTGGTAACTGGGTAAACATATGCTGTGACCTGTGGAAAAGTGGAACGAGAAAAAACAGTGCATTTCTCCCACCTCGGTGGTAACAACAGGATAATGGACCGAGGGACAGCTTAAGGTCCTGACCACAGCGGCTATTGCTGCAAGCCTAGGAGAGTGCCTAGTCCATTTCAATAACCTGATCCCATAAAAAGCTTGTTTTATGGGTCATCCATCGTAACACAATGACACAAAGTGTTGGCAATGTTAAATTTGGTCTGGAATGCTGAATATGGGTGGTCACTGTTTCAGTGACAATTAGCACATGTGCTGGTGGATTTTCATTCAAATAAATTTCCTTCATTTACCAAGGCAGTAAAAATAGGCCTTCAATCCAAGAGAATAAAAGCTTCTCTTGATTTCCAATTGATTAAAATACAAGAGAGTACATTTTTACTTAACTGTGAAATCTAGGTGGAAGATCAAGGCTCATAGTGCAAAATGCCAAACTGAAATTTTATAAATTGTTGAAAAAAGGAAAGGCGAAGATGGAGGTTTTTTTTGTTTATTCATTCATAGGATCTGAGGGTCACTGGCAAGGCCAGTATTTATTTCCTATCCCTAATTGCCCTTGAGAAGTGGTGAGCCGCCATCTTGAATCACTGCATCTAGCTGGTGTAGGTACACCCACAGTGCTTTGGGGAAGGAGTTTCAAGATTTTGACCCAGCAGCAGTGAAGGAACGATGACATATTTCCAAGTCAGGATGGCGAGTGGCTTGGAGGGAAACATGCAGGTGGTGTTGTTCCCATGCGTCTGCTATCCTTGTCCTTTTAGGTGGTAGAGGTCGCAGGTTTGGAAGCTGCTGTTGAAGGAGGCTTGGCGAGTTGCTGCAGTACATCTTGTAGATGGTACACTCTGCACAGTCCAAGTTTCTAACAGTTACAAGAATGCAAGTAAGAGGACATATATGTAGAATTACAAACTTGGATCTTTTCGAGTAGCTCTGCCCTTCATAGTATCCATAAAATCGAGAAATGTAACAAGGGTGATTGTCCACCTCGCTAATTTAGTCAATCATTCAGAGAAGTAAGACATTCATCCACATGAACAGTTTGGCCTGGGTTTTTACTTAGAAAGAACAAAGAACAGTACAGCACAGGAACAGGCCATTCGGCCCTCCAAGCCTGCGCCGATCATGATGCCTGCCTAAACTAAAATCTTCTGCACTTCCAGGGACCGTATCCCTCTATTCCCATCCTATTCATGTATTTGTCAAGATGCCTCTTAAACGTCGCTATCGTACTTGCTTCCACCACCTCCCCTGGCAGCAAGTTTCAGGCACTCGCCACCCTCTGTGTAAAAACTTGCCTCGCACATCCCCTCCGAACTTTGCCCCTCTCACCTTAAACCTATGTCCCCTAGTAACTGACTCATCCACCCTGGGGCAAAAGCTTCTGATTATCCACTCTGTCCATGCCGCTCATAACTTTGTAAACCTCTATCATGTCGCCCCTCCACCTCCGTCGTTCCAGTGAAAACAATCCGAGTTTATCCAACCTCTCCTCATAGCTAATGCCCTCCAGACCAGGCAACATCCTGGCAAACCTCTTCTGTACCCTCTCCAAAGCCTCCACGTCCTTCTGGTAGTGTGGCGACCAGAATTGCACGCAATATTCTAAGTGTGGCCTAACTAAAGTTCTGTACAGCTGCAACATGACTTGCCAATTTTTATACTCTATGCCCCAACCGATGAAGGAAAGCAAGCCGTATGCCTTCTTGACTACCTTACCCACCTGCGTTGCCACTTTCAGTGACCTGTGGACCTGTACGCCCAGATCTCTCTGCCTGTCAATACTCCTAAGGGTTCCGCCATTTACTGTATACTTCCCACCTGCATTAGACCTTCCAAAATGCATTACCTCACATTTGTCTGGATTAAACTCCATCTGCCATTTCTCCGCCCAAGTCTTCAACCGACCTATATCCTGCTGTATCCTCTGACAATCCTCATCACTGTCCGCAACTCCACCAACCTTTGTGTCGTCCGCAAACTTACGAATCAGACCAGCTACATTTTCCTCCAAATCATTTATATATACTACAAACAGCAAAGGTCCCAGCACTGATCCCTGCAGAACACCACTAGTCACATCCCTCCATTCAAAAATGCACCCTTCCACTGCTACCCTCTGTCTTCTATGACTGAGCCAGTTCTGTATCCATCTTGCCAGCTCACCTCTGATCCCATGTGACTACACCTTTTGTACAGTCTGCCATGAGGACCTTGTCAAAGGCTTTACTGAAGTCCATCTAGACAACATCCACTGCCCTTCCTTCATCAATCATCTTTGTCACTTCCTCAAAAAACTCAATCAAATTAGTGAGACACGACCTCCCCTTCACAAAACCATGCTGCCTCTCGCTAATAAGTTTGTTTATTTCCAAATGGGAGTAAATCCTGTCCCGAAGAATCCTCTCTAATAATTTCCCTACCACTGACGTAAGGCTCACCGGCCTATAATTTCCTGGATTATCCTTGCTACCCTTCTTAAACAAAGGAACAACATTGGCTATTCTCCAGTCCTCTGGGACCTCACCTGTAGCCAATGAGGATGCAAAGATTTCTGTCAAGGCCCCAGCAATATCTTCCCTTGCCTCTCTCAGTATTCTGGGGTAGATCCCATCAGGCCCTGGGGACTTATCTACCTTAATGCTTTGCAAGACACCCAACACCTCCTCCTTTTTGATAATGAGATGACTGAGACTATCTACACTCCCTTCCCTAGGCTCATCATCCACCAAGTCCTTCTCTTTGGTGAATACTGATGCAAAGTACTCATTTAGTACCTCACCCATTTCCTCTGGCTCCACACATAGATTCCCTTCTCTGTCCTTGAGTGGGCCAACCCTTTCCCTAGTTACCCTCTTGCTCTTTATATACGGATAAAAAGCCTTGGGATTTTCCTTAATCCTGTTTGCCAATGACTTTTCATGACCCCTTTTAGCCCTCCTGACTCCTTGCTTAAGTTCCTTCCTACTGTCTTTATATTCCTCAAGGGATTCGTCTGTTCCTAGCCTTCCAGTCCTTACGAATGCTTCCTTTTTCTTTTTGACTAGGCTCACAATATCCCGCATTATCCAAGGTTCCCAAAACTTGCCAAACTTATCCTTCTTCCTCACAGGAACATGCCGGTCCTGGATTCTAATCAACTGACGTTTGAAAGACTCCCACATGTCAGATGTTGATTTACCCTCAAACAGCCTCCCCCAATCTAAATTCTTCAGTTCCTGCCTAATATTGTTATTAGCCTTCCCCCAATTTAGCACCTTCACCCGAGGACTACTCTTATCCTTATCCACAAGTACCTTAAAACTTATGGAATTACGGTCACCAAAATGCTCCCCTACTGAAACTTCGATCACCTGGCCGGGCTTATTCCCCAATACCAGATCCAGTACGGCCCCATCCCTGGTTGGACTATCTACATATTGTTTCAAGAAGCCCTCCTGGATGATCCTTACAAATTCTGCCCCATCCAAGCCCCTAGTACAAAGTGAGTCCCAGTCAATATAGGGGAAGTTAAAATCACCCACCACTACAACCCTGTTACCTTTACATCTTTCCAAAATCTGTCTACATATCTGCTCCTCTACCTCCCGCTGGCTGTTGGGAGGCTTGTAGAAAACCCCCAACGTCGTGACTGCACCCTTCCTATTCCTGAGCTCTGTCCATATTGCCTCACTGCACGACCCCTCCGAGGTGTCCTCCCGCAGTACAGCTGTGATATTCTCCTTAACAAGTAATGCAACTCCCCCACACCTTTTACATCCCCCTCTATCCCGCCTGCAGCTTCGAAATCCTGGAACATTTAGCTGCCAATCCTGTCCTTCCCTCAACCAAGTCACTGTAATAGCAACAACATCATAGTTCCAAGTACTAATCCAAGCTCTAGGTTCATCTGCCTTACCTGTTATACTTCTCGCATTGAAACAAATGCACTTCAGACCACCAGTCCCGCTGTGCTCCGCAACATCTCCCTGCCTGCTCTTCCTCTTAGTCTTACTGGCCTTATTTACTTGTTCCCCCTCATTTATTTCACTTGTTGTCCTACTGCTATGGTTCCTACCCCCCTGCCACACTAGTTTAAACCCTCCCGAGTGACGCTAGCAAATCTCGCAGCCAGGATATTTGTACCCCTCCAGTTTAGATGCAACCCGTCCTTCTTGTACAGGTCCCATCTGTCCCTGAAGAGATCCCAATGGTCCATATATCTGAAACCCTCCCTTCTACACCAGCTGTTCAGCCACATGTTTAGCTGCACTATCTTCCTATTTCTAGCCTCACTGGCACGTGGCACAGGGAGTAATCCTGAGATTACAACCCTAGAGGTCCTGTCTTTTAACTTTCTACCTAACTCCCTAAACTCCCCCTGCAGGACCTCGTCACTCTTCCTGCCTATGTCATTACCTAACCCACTGGGAGAAGGGATGGGGAGGGAGGGATTGGAAAGGCGCAGGGAACCCAGACTTCAGGGCTCCAGCACTCACACTGTAGAGTTTGAACTCGGCAACATGCACATGACATCATTGACTGGTTCCCCTCCCAGAAGCCAGCCTGATTGACAAGCTTGGCTTCCAGTTTGATGGGGAACAAGTTGGTGAAGGCCACAGGACAAGGTAGGTCTGCACTGGGAGGTGGGAGGGGAGGAGAGCAATCTTGGATGGGGGAAGCAGAGTCGAACTGGGAGGCGGGGTGGTGAGGGGGTCAATTGAAGGGGAATCAAATTGGGATGAGTGGGCGCGATCCTGGGGAGGGAGCAGGGGTCAATCCTTGGGGGGAGGGGGGTGGATCAGAACCCGAGGGGCTGCCGTTCCCAGGCTTCTAGAGGGCACATGTTTGAGGGCTTGGTAGGGGGAGGTTTGGGGGGAGGAGGGATCGGAAACCTGGAAGGGGGATCTGCGGCCTGGGAAGATATGAGGCCTGGGGACGGCATGTATTTAGAGGCCTGGAGAGAACGGGTAGAAACCAGAGGCTGCAAGAATGGGCGGGGAGGCAGTATTGCAGGACCGGGGGAGGATCAGAGGCCTGGGAGGGAGTAGATCAGCAGGTCTCAGGAGGGATCGAATGCCTCAGGATGGGGGAGATCAAAGCCTGGGGCGGGAGGGGAGGGGGGGGTGGGGGAGAGATTGAAGACTGGCAAGCTGCAGATTGCTGGCCTAGGGGAGAGGTCAGAGGCCCGGTGGGGGCGTTTGGGGGAGGTTGGTGGCTTGGGGTGAGGGAGTTGAAAGCAAAGGCCTTAAGGTGGAGGGGGGCATCAGAAGCCTCGAGGAAAGATTGGGGGTGGTGCCCAACCTCGGGGGCTGCTCAGACGGGCACACTGGCTCAATGAGGTAGGTGTAAATGTACTCACACCCTGAATCTGGCAAGTCCTCTCCTGGATATAGCTTCCAGAATTCCTGAAGCTCAGGAGACTTGACTGACCAAAATCAAATTCAAAAAGCTGGTTAAAATCCTTTATTTGCAAAAGCGTATATAGACATAGAATATTATATACAGCCTCTACAAGTGATATCTGTACGCTGGATTTCACAGGGTGAATTTTCCCTCTCCTTTGCCTGACCATTCCAGGCCTCCTTACTGTAAATGCAGAAAAATCAAGTAGGGAGGAGCCCTCATGATGGGTGGCAAATTCGGGAAGGCTGAAAGAAGCTTCATAATTGCGATGAGTTCCTCTGCACCCAATTTCCCTGTATTCACTGTACTCAATACACCTGAGTGCTCGACCAGGGAAATCTACACCTGTATCTAATCTAAGCATAGCTGGTTGAGCCTGACAGTTCACCCTGTTGCATCCTTTCTCTCTTTTATTATTTGTATGAATTAACCCAAGTTCAGCGTGGTAAGGTCAAATCCCTTGCACAAGCAAAGAATACTAATCTATAGTGGTACTAAAGTATTTTATAGCCTCAGCTCAACTTAATCAATAACAAACTAACAATAGATCCTGCGGTAGCAAAATGTTTGTGAGCTAGCCTCTTAAGAAACCTTATGGAATAGGTTATCCATTCTTGCTGTATTGATTCTCCACAATTATCTTGTGTTTCTTGTTGAGATAAAGGAGTCGATTTTAACTCATCCTGGGTGGGGGACAATTAAAATGGAGCGCAGAACTTACCCACTCTTTTCCCGGCCCATTCTGACGAGCTGTAATTTCAAATTGCAGGCAGCAAGCGCGGTCACTAGAAGCAGTTTGGCCTCTGAGGACTGAGCGGGGAGTGGCTTGCGCATAATGTCAAGGCAGTCAGGAGCTGCATCGAGGGACAGAAGAGGACCAGTAAGGTAAGTTTTTGATATTTATTTGAAGTTTTCTTGTGGGCTAGGAGGAGCAGGAATAGATACTGAAGCAGTGTCCATATGCAGCAAGACCTGCATAACATCCAGGCTTGGGCTAATAAGTAGCAAGTAACATTTGCACCACACAAGTGCCAGGCAATGATGATCTCCAACAAGCAAGAATCTAACCATCTGCCCTTGACATTAAATGGCATTACCATCGCTAAATCCTCCACTGTCAACTTCCTGGGTATTACCATTGACCAGAAACTGAACTGAACCAGCCACATAAGTACTGTAGCTACAAAAGCAGGTCAGAGGCTGGGAATTCTGCGGCAAGTAACTCACCTCCTGTCTCTCCAATGCCTGTCCACCATCTGCAAGGCAAAAGTCAAGAGTGACGGAATACTCTCCACTTGCCTGGATGAGTGCAGCTCCAACAGCACTCGGGAAGCTCGACACCATCCAGGCCAAAGCAGCCTGTTTGTTCGGCACCCCATCCACCACCGACGCACAGTGGCAGCAGTGTCTACCATCTACAAGATGCAGTGCAGCAAGGCACCAAGACCTCTTCGACAGCAATTTGCAAACCCACAATCTCTACCATCTCGAAGGACAAGGGCAGCAGATGCATGGGAACACCACCACCTGCAAGTTCCCCTCCAAACCACACACCATCCTGACTTGGAACTAGATCACCATTCCTTCACTGTTGCTGAGTCAAAATCCTGGAACTCCCTTCCTAACAGCACTGTGAGTGTATCTACACCCCAAGGATTGCAGCGGTTCAAGAAGGCAGCTCACCACCACCTTCTCAAGTGCAATTAGGGATGGGCAATAAATGTTGGCCTAGCCAGGGATGAATGAATTAATGAATGAATAAATTTTTAAAAAGTCAATCAGCTAATTTGACTATGAACCAATGATAGCCAGATAGCACTTATTAAAATCAAATTCAGTCTTTGCACATGGACTATTATGCACTTTATGGCAGTGATTCTCAAACTGGGGTCCACGAATACCTGGGGGTCTGTAAAGACTTTCAAGGGGGTCCACAAAATAATGTGAACAGGACTGGTTGCTGCGATGGTACGGGCCGGGTACTGTTGCCATCATTGTGATTTTCTTAGTCCATTCGAGCAGTGGAGCTGAGAGCTTGCGGAATGGGGAGTTCGAAGTTAGGCTTGAGGCCTGGTGCTCTCGCACAGAAAGATACTGTTAACTGAAACAGATAATCACTGGGGTCAAGGTACCTCTGGAAAGGGACATGTGGTCAGTTTAACAGGGTCTTGGGCTGACTGAGAATCTCAAGAAAGGAGATGAGATGCCCCAGAGACACCAGGAATGGATTCACAGGGCGGTGGTTGCGGGGGTGGGGGGTGGGGGGGCGGGGGGGGGGGGGGGGCAGCGGAAAGGAAGGTGCTGCTACGTCAGCCATATCCAGGCGCCTGGAATGATCAAGCTGAGCTTTGTTCACTAAGTACGGTAGCTGGGCCTGTGACTGGCCCCAGAGTAAAGCTGCCATTCCAGTTACTGGTGGTGTGGGGTGTCCCAATGGCAAAAATATCACACACCAGGCAGTATGTCAGAGAATTTCCAGCACCGACTGATCAGTAAACAAAAGAGGGGGAGGAATAAAACCTGAAACACTCATCAGCTGTTCAGCAAGTAAGCCAGCATGGCGGGTTGCACCTGAAACATGCCAGCAATCCCAACAGGGGCCACAGAGTCTAATCCCACTCTGTAGCGATACCTTTCAGTTGAATGGAAGATAAAAGTTTTCACAGCACCAATCGCATCAATGTTCACTACATCTGACAGCCCTGTCAAATGTCATGCAAGTCCCTTTTACAGGGCACTGATGAAAAGAGTTTATAGTATTATAATTTAGATGAATGGTCATTCAGTCAAAACGTTTGAGAACCATTGCTTTATGGCATCAACAACTCATTTTGCTATCTAATATCTATCATTTGTGCCTTCAATATAATCTTTCAGTTCTACTTTAATCCTTGGCCAGTGGACTTGGTCTCTTTTCACACAATCTCCTCCAATTTGGAACAAATGGATGTGCAACCGTTCGAGATAAATTTCTTCAAAATTGGAAGGCTTTTACATCTTGCAGGATGTGACACATTAGCTCATGGCTGACTAATCCCTGCAATAGGAGAGTTTTCTATCATGTTAACTGTCTCTAATTCTTCCTGCTTAAAGTATCAACAATTTAGATCTGTTTCCTTGGCTGAGAAACAATCTGTATATCATACATCTGAAATTTCTAACTTTGTCGATGTGTTATGAAGTTGTGTCTTTAGTACAACTTCTACCGACTGGTACTCTCACTGTCCTGTCACTGGTCAGCAATACTTGCATCACCAAACACATACCATGCACTTTATCAATTTGTGCAGATCACATTTCTGTCAATGTTTTACTTGCAGGTACAATTGGTTCTCCCACCTATGTGCTTCAAGACTTGTTTGCAAGATGTCTAAGCTGTTCCTGTGACTTGCACTACCAGAGTTAGTGATTGAAGCAGGGACCACATCAATATTTAGATAAGTGATTGAAGAAACGGCGTATGAAGGAATCTGGGAACAAGGAGGGAACATGGGATTAGGGCAACAACTTGATTGACACCCCATCCACAAACATTCACTCCCTCCACCACCGACGCAAAATGGCAGCAGTGTGTACGATCTACAAGATGCACTGCAGCAATGCACCAAGGCTCCTTAGACAGCACCTTCCAAACTCACGATCTCTACCACCTAGAAGCACAAGGGCAGTTCCCCTCCAAGTCACACACCATCCTGATTTGGAACTATATCGCCATTCCTTCAGTGTCGCTGGGTCAAAATCCTGGAACTCCCTTCCTAACAGCACTGTGGGTGTACCTACCCCACATGTACTGCAGTGGTTCAAGAAGGCAGCTCACCACCACCTTCTCCTGGGCAATTAGGGATGGGCAATAAATGCTGGCCTGACCAGCCACACCCACGTCCCATAAAACAAATTTTTAAAAACTCATTTGGAAGATAGATTGGGCCCAAAAGATTGTTTCCATGTTGTAATTTCTATATAATACAATCCTTGCTTTATCCAGTAAATGGTGGAGGCAGGAATTTCCTCAGAGCTGCTCTGCTCCACTGCAGACACCTCGCTGGAAGTGCAATAGGAACCCTGTTTATGTGCAAAAGTCATTAGATGGCAGAGTGGGAGCAGCTCATGGAAATTCCTGATCAAAGTGTCTTGGAATTTTTCTGAGGGCCACTGGGTACAAAACACTTTAATTTCAAAAAATGTCACCCCCTTCAGTCACATAATGACTATAATTGTTCTTGTCATTGCTTCTAGACTTAAGTGCCTTTACTTCAGTTCTGTCCTGCTGGTTTTATCTTCTCCTTAGTGCAGGAATTTATCGGCTTCTGATACTTTGAAAATGCTTATAATAAAACTGCTTTTGTTCTTAATTCCATCAAACCTCTGTAGATTTATTGGTCAAGTAAGTGTCTGTAGGCAATTTTTGGGACACATTTTGCAGTTAAGAGCAACAAAATCAGTGTTTTCCAGTTTTGAGTAAGTTACTGGTTATATTTAATTACTAGGACAAGTCTTAGATTTCTTGGATGGTGGCGAACATCAGAAAGGTCATCTTTATGGATTATCGCTGGTTGGCTCACCAAAAATGTGCAAGCATTACTAGTGTCCCATGCTGTTACAATGGTAATGACAATAAATGAGACATCTGGCATCATTCTGCCATTACCGCCAACTTTGAATATGTACGTCCATGTTTGCATTACCGTCACCATCATTTGTCAAATCAGACAGCACAGAAGGAGGCCATTCAGCCCAATGTGCCTGTCAGCTCTTAGAAAGAGCTATCCAATTAATCCTACTGTCCAATTCTTTCCCTATAGCCCTTAAAAGTGTTCCTTTTCAAGCATTTATCCAATTCTCTTTCAAATGTTACTATTGAACCTGGCAGAAAATCCCAGAAGTGGCAGCAATTGGCAAGGAGCTGGTGAAATGGAGGATTTCCCACCTCTGCCATCCCAATGCCATCCACCCCAAATCTCTTTCTATTTTTAATTCTTGCTGCTCTAATTCAACTACATTGATTGTATTATTTATGATCCAGTTATTGATAAAAGTTCAATTTAAGTTGCCATGTGTCTGGCATAGTTACAAGCACTAGGTATCCAAGTATTGGCTGGAATTTTACATCGGGCCAGAGGCCCCGCCCACCGGCAGAAAAGAGTCAATGCCGAGCCCGCCTCAGTCAGGCCTGGAAGCCACGCCTGATTTTACATGGTCCAGGCCCATAATTGGCCTCGGGTGGGACTTCCAACCCTCCAATCAGTGGGCCGGCAGCTCTTCAGTCCCTGCAGCACCACCAGGAGTGGTGGCCACTAGTGGGACTGCACCCAGCCAGGATCAGCAACATGGACAAGGCCCTGGAGGCAGCTAAGTGTGTGGGGCCTCGCCGGGGACAATTGGCTGATGCCAGCGAGGCGGGATGGGGTGGGGGGGGGGGTGCCAAGAGGGGGAGGGGTGGTGCTCCAATGGGGATGGCTTGTACCAGGGGAGGATCCTTCATCGGGCACAGGGTGCCTGAACAGGAGGGCCCCCCCCAGCCCACAGGCAAGCTGCCAGGTTTTATCAGCAGCGGTGGGAGAAGGCCCTGAAGTGGCAATTAATTGGCCTGGGGCGGGCCAGTCATTTGCCACCTCCACCACCACTCGTAAAATGGCAGTGGAGGCAGGAAGGCAATGGGAATGGCACCTCCCCCCTACCGCCTCCCACTCAATTTTAAGTACCCCCACAACCCCTCCTCCCCCAGTCTCCAGCCTGCTCCTGCAGGGGTGTAAAGTTACAGCCATTGATTCTTACAGGACTCCAATCTGTAATATTTGCCAGTCTAACATTGTACCTTTCACATGTACTCTGTCTCCCTATTTTTAATATGAGTGAGCTTGGAGGTTGTAGAGGTGAAGCTTGGGTGGAAATAAGATGCACAGTCAATGAACCTAAATAAAATGAAACAAAGGTAAAAGAACATTTTCACTTGACAATCCAGGAATGATTATCTTTCAATTTACTAGAGATGTTTGTCTTTAGGTAACAAAACTATTTTTAAACCATTTTCTTATCCAACCCATGTTCTACATTAGATTCCCATGACTGTTGTTTTAATTAGAAGTCTTCCATGCAGATCCTTCAAAAGCTTACTTAAACTCTAAATACATGTTATCTTTGAAAGAGATTTCTGAAAAGCTCCAAGACCTTCCCCAAACTCCGTGATGCTTATGCATAACTAAGTTACTTCTATAATGCTATTCCTCCAGCATACCCCTCTGAAAAAGATCCCATTATCTTACAAGTTATTGATGTTAAGCTAATGGGACTGGGGTTGCCTGGGTTAGCTTCTTAAATAAAGGTTGGATGTTTTCCTACAGACAATCCTGCAGAATGTCATCAGTACTGCTTAGCAACTCTCCCATGAAGACAGACAATGCCCCACAAATTTCCTCCCTTGCATCAGAGGATGTAAGCTGTCTAGTCCAGATTATTTATTAATCTTGAATCTCCACATTTTATCAAAGTAGAAATTCGTTCGTATGCAATTTTTAACAATTGTTTAACATATTCAGGTAAAATTCTTTTCACTATTTTAACAACGGGACCTATTAATTACAAAAATAGTATATGATCAGTGCATAATTAGAAAAGTGAACAGCAGAATTTCACATCAACATTTTTTATTGAGTATTTAAAATTTAACAAAGGAATTTCTGCCTTATCAAATACTTCTGCCACAAAGACTTCAAAATCCTCTAGGATAGCATGTAGTGCAGAAGTGAGAATTGTCTCTACTGAATATTGTTGGAAAATAATGCCAGCATGGACTCAATGGGCTGAATGTCCTCCTTCATTGCTCTTCTTTGAATCTTTAATTTTTAATTTCAATTTTATTTCTTCAACTTCACTGGCAGTTTTATCTTGAGAGTTCTAATTTCAACTTATGAAAATGGGACTACATTTTCATATTATCTTGAACTTTACTCATGTCGAGTGCGCTCCTAGCACTTCTACGAGAGCCCTAGAGATGAGTCTCATTCACTTTTCAAGTTTTCAAGCCTTAGCTGGATTTGGTCTTTAAATAGAGATAAGACTTGCTGAGTAGAAAGTAATTGTTTGGCACAAATCTAACAACTTGTATAAAAAGGATCTTTTCCCCTTTGTTATCTCTAGTAAGTCAAAAGATAATCATTCCTGGATTGTCAAGTGAAAATGCTCATTTATAGAAAATGTCTTTGTTTGATTTTATTTAAGTTCATTGACTATGCATCTTATTTCCAGCCAAGCGTCACCTCTACAATCTCCAACTCACCCCCAACCACTGCCAAGCTCTCTTGTTCATATGAACTTTGAACTCTTATACAGGTTCCCTCCCTTTGCCCCACCCCCATCTTGCCTGTAACTACCAAGGCCCCATGTTCTAGAATTCCCTCCCAATTCCATCTGCTTCTCCACTTTCTTGTCCTCCTTTAACAACCTCCTTAAAAGTCACCTCTTTGAACAATCATTTGGTCACTTCCAAAATGTCCTTCTTTGGCTTAATATATATTTTTAATTGACTATACTTTTTCTGAGATGTTTTTTCTGTGTGAATGTCATGCTCTTTATGTGTTTGATCCTCTTTTGGAATTATATCTCTGGCAGACTCTCACAATTTTTCTTCCCACCTTTCATCCTGCAAATACTGAACCCTCATTGTCTCTGCTTTGATATCACTTTTCACAGCAGAATTTTTAAATTGTCCTTTTGTCCAGATTTTCCCTTATCTATGAACAATAAGAACCACAACTGTATTCTCATGAGTTTCCACACCTCGCCTCTGAGTCATTCTCACTCCTTTCACAATAATGACAGTGACTTCCTGTCCTTACCTTCTATCCCACCAGTCTGCACTTTTGCATATGTGCCAACTGTCCTTCTTCTTTGGCCTCCTTGTCTCGGGAGACAATGGGTAAGTGCCTGGAGGTGGTCAGTGGTTTGTGGAGAAGCGTCTGGAGTGGCTATAAAGGCCAATACTAGAGTGACAGACTCTTCCACAGGTGCTGCAGATAAAATTGGTTGTCAGGGCTGTTTCGCAGTTGGCTGTCCCCTGGCGCTTCTGTCTTTTTTCCTGCCAACTGCTAAGTCTCTTCGACTCGCCACACTTTAGCCCTGCCTTTATGCCTGCCCGCCAGCTCTAGTGATCGCTGGCAACTGACTCCCACGACGTGTGATCAATGTCACAGGACTTCATGTCGCGTTTGCAGACGTCTTTAAAGCGGAGACATGGACGGCCGGTGGGTCTGATACCAGTGGCGAGCTCGCTGTACAATGTGTCCTTGGGGATCCTGCCATCTTCCATGCGGCTCACATGGCCAAGCCATCTCAAGCGCCGCTGACTCGGTAGTGTGTATAAGCTGGGGATGTTGGCTGCCTCGAGGACTTCTGTGTTGGAGATACGGTCCTGCCACCTGATGCCAAGGATTTTCCGGAGGCAGCGAAGATGGAATGAATTGAGACGTCGCTCTTGGCTGACATACATTGTCCAGGCCTCGCTGCCGTAGAGCAAGGCACTGAGGACACAGGCTTGATACACACGGTCTTCCAACTGTAGCATGTTCCAATCATCACAGTTTTTCCTAACCTTATCTCTTAGCTTTCCAAAGGGACTGTTCCTTTTGCCACATACTTGTTCACTCAATCCTGCTACCAGCTACTCTTCCCCCGGCACTTTCCCATGCAATCATTACTGATGCAACATCAGTCCATCATTTGTTCCCATACTATTGTGTGGTGCCCCAAACCCTCTCTTTGTGTGAGGCAGAAATTCACCTTTGCAAAAGCAAAATACTGCGGATGCTGGAAATCTGAAATAAAAGCAGAAAACGCTGGAAATAAGTACTCAGCAGGTCTGGCAACATCTGTGGAGAGAGGAACAGAGACAATGTTTCAGGTTCTTAAGAAAGGTCACAAACCTGAAACATTAACTCTATTTCTCTCTCCACAGAAGCTGCCAGACCTGCTGAGTATTTCCAGCACTTTGTTTTTATTTCAGCAATTCACCTTTGATTGGGGAGGGGGATGGCTGCAGACACAGCCCCAAACCACCTCCTGCAGTCTCCTCCCTGACCCCTCCCATGAACTTTGGTGTGGTCAGTAACCGTGTTCCAGAGCAGGTGCGATCCCTGTGTGGTCTCCATATACTTTAGGGCCTTGAAAGATAACCACCTAGCTGAAGTCCCAGCTAGACGCCCTGTATCTGCATGGTCACATCCAAGAATGTGACAAATTTGAGAAAGGGGTAAAAGTAATGGAAATAATGTGGAATTAGAAGGAAAATAATGTCAAGTTTAATTTAATGTTTTGGGTGTAGACTCTTTGTCAAAACTGACAGAACATTTTTGATGAAGAGTCTACCACCCAAAATGTTTTTTTGTCCTTTCAGCTGCTGAGAAACTTCCATTTTTTTTCCCTGCATTTTCTGCTCTTATTTCAGATTTGCAGTTTTTCTTTTTACCTCTGCCAATTTGGCTCTTGTTTTAAACATTTTTGAAGAATTTAACTAACGTGTGATTCTACACGTCTGCGGGGCATAGCACCTCTGAGTCTGGCAAACCAAAGCATTTTTCAAGTTGCACACATAAGCACACGATTTAATATGGCAAATGATATAACTAAGAATTTGATTAAAATTAATAAGTTGGATGTCATTTAATTGGGGATCTCAGCTTTTCCACTCACTGTAAAACAGTCCAACATGTCTGACACTTTTTAATTAATGTTACATACTGTACATCTGCTGATAATTCTATTAACACATCAGTTAACTTCAAGTTCTGCCAGTAAGTATTAAAATTGCATAAATCAAGTTTTGTTTTGTTTCTCCCCCTTGTGCAGTGTTAAGCTCTCTCAGTGACTGTCCCTCTGTTTCTCAGACATTTTTCACCCTGTTCCAGACCCCTGCAGACTTTAATCAGGGAAATGGTTAGTCGCCTCATTGAGTGGTCTGCTGTTTATTAGTGCTGCCGACACTTCCAAACACAAGATGTGCTGAAGTAATTATCAAAAATTGTATGTTTTTAAAATTTAAGAGGGCTCCCCCTCAGGATTTTGCATTGTGTTCATCAAAATGATAGAACAAGTGGGTACATTTTATGACTTAGTGCTTCCATCACAGATTTTTATTCATTATATTTGGTGGATGGGAAATTGTGCAGGCTGTGAATTGGGTGCACTGACCTACTTACCTGATATGTGCTGCTGTTGCACGAAGCTCTGTGCTAACTCGTAAAACTGACACATTAAGAACATAATTTAGGAACAGGAAAAGGCCATTAAAGCCTAACAATTCCATTCTCTTTTAGAAAATTTAAACCCCCCCCTAACAATCTTCTTACCAGGTCCCTCAATCTCTCCAAAACACTTTCTTGTCTCTTCCATGATCTATCCTCCTGGATTACTTCACAAATCTGTTAGTTCCAATTTGCAAGCCCAGTGTAAATGTCACCAGGACTGCATAGTTGGGTGTTGCTACGTGCAGTGTCACAGTGGGGAACTGGGATGGCAGATACTTCAAACCCACTACATGTAGCTGATTTAAACATTCTTCCTGCACTACTGCTGCCTTGCATGGGTAGTGAGGCTATGTAGGAGAGGGCAAAAAATCACTAAGACTTGCAGTCCGTAAAGGCTGCAACTTCAAATTAAAGGGAAGGAATCTTCTTAATTGACAGCAGTGAAAGGAGGGTGAATGGATACTGATGAATAACAACTGAAGCCAGTATGTAACTACAATTTATATAATTTTGCTGTGTTTACTAAGCCTCGTGTTGTGATCATCGCAACTTCCAAAAACCCATCAATGTCCTTTGCCACACAAATAGGGCATACCAGCTGAAAAACGGGTGCACAAACCGGCATGATGAGAAACAGGCGCACTTGCCTATGTACTGAGAAACGGATGCATTCGCCTGTGTACTGAGAAACAGACGCATTCGCCTGTGTACTGAGAAACGGGCGCACTCGCCAGTGTGCTGAGAAACGGGCGCACTCGCCAGTGCGCTGAGAAACGGGCGCACTCGCCAGTGCGCTGAGAAACGGGCGCACTCGCCAGTGCGCTGAGAAACGGGCGCACTCGCCAGTGCGCTGAGAAACGGGCGCACTCGCCAGTGCGCTGAGAAACGGGCGCACTCGCCAGTGTGCTGAGAAAAGATGCACTCGCCTTTGTGCTGAGAAACAAGCACACTCGCCTGAGTATGGGGAATGGGGAGCAAGGAACAATCCAAAGTAGAAGTTCTAAATTAGAAGGATGCTAACTTCAATGGGATGAGTGGGGATCTAGCTGGGGTAATATGCAACCAAAGTTTGAAAGAAGAAACAGTAACAGAAGAATGGCCAGAATTTTATGGGCCCCTGGGAGGGCCCATGAAGTAGTTACAGAATCACAGAATTGTTAGTGAAGAAGGAGGCCATTCGGTCCATCGTGTCTGCACCAGCTCTCCAAAGAGCAACTCACTCAGTTCCATTCCCCTGCCTTCTCCCCATAACCCTGCACATTCTTCTTTCATATATAACAGTCTAATGCAATTTTGTCGGGGGCAGGATAGGCCGAAATCGGCCTTACCCCCGAGAGGCCAATTGAGACCCTTAGGTGGCAAATTAATAGCTAGTTAAGGGTCTCTTTCCAATGCGATTGGTATTCTATCAGCGGTGTTGATGGGGAGGCGGTGGGGGGTGGTTGCAGGGGTCTCCTCTATGGGCAATCTGTGGCAAAAGCTGCTTCTCTGCAAACACATCCCCCCTTGCCCTCAACGTCCACCCTCCACCCCCACCTCACCGTGGCCTGCCGGTCTGGCCCCAGCGACCCCACCACACTTACTTGGAGTCCAGGGCTCCAGCGATGGGCCTGGTCCTGGGCCTCTTCTTAGTACCGGCAATGGCCACCACTCCCAGGGAAAAGTCAATACTACTGAGCTGCCAGCCCTCTGATGGGCCAGCAGCTCTGGGAGGGGGATCCCTTTAAGGACAGGGACCCCGGCACCAGGCAGCTAATAGCCTGAGCACCATAAATAGAGTTGTGGGTGGGTCTCCAAAGGGCCGAGACATGGTTACCCTCACATTTTCGGCACAGCATCAGGACCCTCATTGGCTCCATTAAAGTCAGCCCAATGAGTGATCTTTAAAGAAGTGTAGTTTCAGGTCCAGGTGAGGTACATTCCAACAAGAGGGAAAACAGGTGAACCAAAGCTTGTGTACCTTGGATGGTGAAGGAGAAAGAGAATATGATGAAACAAAAAAGAGGGTGGATGATGCATGTTGGTGAATTCTTCAAGCAAGAACCAGGTCAAAAACAAGAAATTAAGAGGGGGAGTGAAGAAGAAAATAAGACTGGTAAATAGAGAATATGAGAATAGATTGACAGTTAGCTTATAAGGGAATAAAAATCTTCTGCCAGCATGTAAATAGTAAGCTGGTAGTAAGTACAAGGGTGGGGCCTATGCTGTACAAAATGACACGTGCTAGGCAAGGCTAGAAAACACAATGAGTACTTTGTATCAGTGTTTACTAAGGAGAGGATGCTGACAAAATATCAGTCGAAGCGGAGATGGTAGAGGTAATGGATGGGATGAAAATTGATAGGCAGGATGTACTGGAAAGGTTGGCTATGCTTAGAGTGGATAAGTCGCCTGGTCTGGATGGCTTGCATCCCAGGTTGCTAAAGAAAGTGGTGGTGGAGATAACATAAAGGCTTGCCATAATTTCTAGTCTTCCCTGGATGTGGGGGAGGAACCAGAGGATTGAAGAGCAGCAAATATGACACCCTTATTCAAGAAAGGGTATAAGGACAGTCCTAGGGCTGGATTTTATGCTGGAGACGGGGCTCCTGCTGCTGAGCCGAAAAAGCTGGGGGGGAGCCTCACTTTCCCACTTTTGCTTTTTCACGTCCCCCCTCCCCCCGGAGCGATCCCCCGGTCTTATTAAATCAAAGTTTCAGTAGGCAGGATCCCTGTCCCTTTAAAGACAAGATCAAGCCTCCATGAATTGCTGACCAATCAGCAGTATTGGCAGCACCACCAGGGGCAGTGGCCACTGCCGGTACTGCAGAGGCAATCGACCCAGGCCCAGTGCTGGAAACCCAGTTCTCAGGTAGGTGAGGCGGGGTTGTGGGGACCAGTCTGGAAGGCCCTGGCTTGCAGGTGCTATGGTTAGTCTTGCAGTCCAGGGGGTGAGCGGGTCCTTGGGGATAAATTGGTTCCCAGTGGGGGTCCACCGTGGATCACAAATTGCCCATGGAGGAGGAACCTACCCACCCCCAAGCCCATTTGTTACAAGGTGACCTCCCCAGTGACGGAGGCCCAATCCCCACCCACCACCGCCACTGCTGTAAGATTCCAGCGCTGGTGGGAAGAAGTCCTTAATTGGCTATTAATAGGCCTCAAACATGCGAACATACGAATTAGCAGCAGCAGTAGGCCACTTGGCCCTTCGAGCCTGCTCTGCCATTCAATAAGTTCATGGCTGAACTGATTAATTTCCACCTACCTCCAATAACCTTCCACCACCTTGCTTATCAAGAATTTATCTACCTCTGCCTTAAAAATATTCAAAGACTCTGCTTACACCGCCTTTTGAGGAAGAGAATTCCAAAGACTCACGAGCCTCGGAGAGAAAAAATTTCTCATCTCTGTCTTAAATGGGCGACACCTTATTTTTAAACAGTGATCCCTAGTTCTAGATTCTCCCACAAGAGGAAACATCCTTTCCACATCCACCCTCTCAAGACCCCTCAGGATCTGATATGTTTCAATCAAGTCACCTCTTACTCTTCTAAATTCCAGCGGATATAAACCTAGCCTGACAATGTTTCCTCAGAACACAGCCCGCCCATTGCAGGTATTAGTCTAGTAAACCTTCTCTGTACTGCCGCCAACGCATTTACATCCTTCCTAAATAAGGAGACCAGTATTGTACACAGTACTCCAGATGTGGTCTCACCAATGCCCTGTATAGTTGAAGCGTAACCTCCCTACTTTTGTATTCAATTCCCCTCACGATAAATGATAACATTCTATTAGCTTTCCTAATACGTACTGTACCTGCATACTAACCTTTTGCGACTCATGCACTAAATTGGCCTCTGGGTGAGAAGGTAGTTGCCGGCCTATCCCATCCCCGAGAAGATCACTTGGTGACAGCGAAACGACGGGCCTTCCATCCCGTCGCACCGCCCCCCCCCCCCAACCCCGGCCATCTGTTGTGATACTCTGTGCCCCCAATCCACCTCCAACCTCACCTCAAGGAGCCACACAAAATCCAGCCCCTAGTAACTACAGTTTAAAATCAGTGGTAAGGTCTAAAAAAAAATTATCAGTGAAAAAAAAATCAACAGGCACTTGGAGATGTTTGAGTTAATTAAAGATAGCCAGCACGGATTTGTCAAAGGCAAATCGTGCTTGACTAATCTGATTGAATTTTTTGATGAAGTAATAGGGAAGGTTGATGAAGGGAATGCAATGGATGTTGCCTATTTGGATTTTAAGCAAGTGTTTGACAAAGTAGCACATAAAAGGCTGGTTGACAAGATTGAGACACATAGAACAGGAGGGTCAGTGCCACTTTGGATAAAGCAAAATTGGGTTTAGGATAGAAAACAGCAAGTCGTGGTAAGTGATTGTTTTGCAGACTGGAGGATGGTGGACAGTGGTGTTCCCCAAGGTTCATTGCTAGGAACACTGCTTTTTTGATATATATAAAAATGACTCAGATATTGAAATACAGGAGTAAAATTTCAACATTTGCCAATGATACCAAACTTACAGATGTGGCAAACAGTAAGGATGATACCATTCAATTAATAAATCTGGAATTAAAAAGCTAGTCTAGTGTGACCATGAAACCATTGTCGATTGTTGTAAAAACCCATCTGGTTCACTAATGTCCTTTAGGGAAGTAAATCTGCCATCCTTACCTGGTCTGGCCTACATGTGACTCCAGACCCACAACAATGTAGTTGACTCTTAAAATGCCCTCTGAAATGGCCACTCAGTTCAAGGGCAATAAATGCTAGCCTAGTCAGTGACGCCAACATCCCATGAACGAATAAAAAGAAAATCAACTGCAATAGGGTATATCTAAGCTAGTAGAATGGGTAGAAAGTGGCAGATGGCATTTAATACAGAGAAGTGTGCGGTGATGCCTTTTGTCAGAAGGGATAGGGAGGAGCAATATAGACTAAATGGCACAATTCTAAAGTGTGAGCAAGAACAAAGGGACCTGGGAGTTCATGTGCATTGACCATTGAAGGTGGCAGGACATAATTGAGAAATTATATGGGATCTTGGGCTTCAAAAGCACAGGCGTTGAGTACAAAAGCAGGGAAGTTATGTTGAGCCTTCATAAAAGTCCAGGTTAATCCACAATTAGAGTATTGTGTCCAGTTCTGGTCACCATATTTAAGGAAGGATGTTAGGGTACATGAGAGGGTGCAGAGGAGATCTACAGAATAGTTCCAGAGATGAGGGATTTTAGCTATAAGGTTAGTTTGGAGAAGCTGGGGTTGTTGTCCTTGGAGCAAAGGAGGTTGAGGGGAGATTTGATAGAGGTGTGCAAGATTCTGACAGCATGACAGACTGAGATTAGGTTAAAAAAGAAAAGCTGTTCCCATTAGCTGATGGTACAAGGACTAGGGAACACAGATTCAAGGTTCTGCACAAGAGTTGCAGGGGAAATGTGAGGACGAGCTTTTTTATGCAGAGTCGTAATGACCTGGAACTTGCTGCCTCTGAAGGTGGTGAAAGCGGAGACGATCTCACATTATTTCACAAATAAATTGTTGAGCACTTGAGAGAAGAAGCTTGCAAGGCTGCGGGGATAGAGCGAGGGAATGGGACTGACTGGATTGCTCTACAGAGAGCTAGTGTGGACTAAAAGGGATGAATGACCTCCTTCTGTGCCTTCATGCCTCTATGAAGCTATGAGTAGCCTATGTGCTGAGAATGAGGTACACTAGCCTGTGTTCTGAGAATGGGGTACAGTAGCCTGTGTTCTGAGAATGGGGTACAGTAGCCTGTGTGCTGAGAATGGGGTACACTAGCCTGTGTGTTGAGAATGAGGTACACTAGCCTGTGAGCTGAGAATGGGGTACAGTAGCCTGTGTTCTGAGAATGGGGTACAGTAGCCTGTGTGCTGAGAATGAGGTACACTAGCCTGTGTGCTGAGAATGAGGTACACTAGCCTGTGTTCTGAGAATGGGGTACACTAGCCTGTGTGTTGAGAATGAGGTACACTAGCCTGTCAGCTGAGAATGGGGTACAGTAGCCTGTGTTCTGACAATCGGGTACAGTAGCCTGTGTGCTGAGAATGGGGTTCAGCAACCCGTGTCCTGAGAATCAGGTACACTAGCCTGTGTGCTGAGAATGAGGTACACTAGCCTGTGTCCTGAGAATCAGGTACACTAGCCTGTGTGCTGAGAATGGGGTTCAGCAACCCGTGTCCTGAGAATCAGGTACACTAGCCTGTGTGCTGACAATGAGGTACACTAGCCTGTGTGCTGAGAATGGGGTTCAGCAACCCGTGTCCTGAGAATGAGGTACACTAGGCTGTGTGCTGAGAATTGGGTCCACTGGCCTGTGTGTTGAGAATCAAGCACTCAAGTTTACCCCCTTGTAGTTATGCCTCTGAACATAGAAAAACAAAGGACTGCGACCACTGCTATTGTTCATCAGAGTGAAATTGAGTAATAGCCTTTTCAAAAAAATCCCTGCTCATAGATCCAAACGTACAGGCATCTTTTGCCAGTAACAGGCAGCTGTAATATTGATGTATAATACCTTGCTGAGGAGCTGAATAAAGTGTTCAGATTGCTGCGAATTGCCATATTGGCTGCAAATGATACAATCTCAAATGAGATTGTGTTGTGGTGTCTGAGTCTGTCTTCTCTTTGCCTGCATAGAATTTTAATTCACTGGTGTTTGTACTGGGAATAAGAAAAACACACGGATATCCCTTTTCTTCATGGATGCCTAGGCTATTAAAAAACAAACTTACTCTGTCGAAAACATTAAATAGAAAGTGAAGAAGCCACAGCAAATATGGTCAGTAGCAAAAGAGGCTAGTGTTTTAGAGTGAAATCCTCCATCAAAACAGTCACACCTGAAATGCTTACCTATCTTTCTCTTTCAGATGCTGACAGATTGCATTTGTTTCCATCTTCCAGCATTTACAGATTGCATTTGTTTCCATTTTCCAGCATTTACAGATTCTCTTTTTACCTCATGTAAGATGTCTAGTTATGAAAGAGGTGTGAGGTGATGCAGTTTGGGAGCACTAACAAGGCAAGGGAATATACAATGGATGGTGGGACCCTAGGAAGTACAGAAGGTCAGAGGGACCTTGGTGTACTTGTCCATAGATCACTAAAGGCAGCAGCACATGTAGATAAGGTGGTTAGGAAGGCATATGGGATACTTGTCTTTATTAGCCAAGGCATAGAATATAAGAGCAGGGAGGTTATGACGGAGCTGTATAAAACGCTAGTTAGGCCACAGCTGGAGTACTGTGTACAGTTCTGGGCACCACACTATAGGAAGGATGCGATTTCAGTGGAGAGGGTGCAGAGGAGATTTCACCAGGATGTTGCCTGAGCTGGAGTATTTCAGCTATGAAGAGAGACTGAAAAGGCGAGGGTAGTTTTCTTTAGAGCAGAGAAGGCTGAGGGGGGACATGATTGAAGTATACAAAATTATGAGGAGCATTGATAGGAAGAAACTTTTTCCCTTAACGGAGGGGTCAATAACCAGGGGGCATAGATTCAAGGTAAGGGGCCGGAGGTTTAGAGGGGAGTTGAGGAAAACCTTTTTCACCCAGGGGATGGTTGGAATCTGGAACGCACTGCCTGAAGGGGTGGTTGAGGCAGGAGCCATCACAACATTTAAGAAGTATTTAGATGAGCACTTGAAACGCCATAGCATACAAGGCTATGGGCCAAGTGCTGGAAAATGGGATTAGAATAGTTAGGTGCTAGATGGCCGGCACAGACATGATGGGCCGAAGGACCTGTTTCTGTGCTGTATAACTCTATGACTCTATGAAAGTGTTATCCCATGGAAAGGTTAAGCCGCTCAACATTAGTGTTTGTTTGGTTCCTTAATGCAGAAGTGTAACAGGAGGTTAAACCCTCGATGTGAAGTATTCCCCCCTCATTGAGTTATTTAAATAAAGTCTCCTGTCTTTCAGGAGAAATTCATAGTTTCAATCTTTTGTTTATTCCCGGTGGAGATTGCTTTGTACAGAGAACCGCTCAGCACATATCAGTTCCGGGAAGCTCACCACACAGTTCTGCAGTGTATCCTGTTCCCACCCCAATCTGCATGTCTCCAATCAATGAAAATCCACGTATAGAATCATAGAAAGTTTAATGCACAGAAAGAGGCCACTTGGCCCATAGTGTCTCTGCCAGCTGAAAAATGATCCACCTATTCTAATCCCACCTTCCAGCATTTTGTCTGTAGCCCTGCAGATAGGCAGTACTTGGGAATCTCTTTGCCAAGACATGATGGAGCTTCTTTGGCCTCCTTGTCACGAGAGACAATGGGTAAGCGCCTAGAGGTGGTCAGTGGTTTGTGGAGAAGAGCCTGGAGTGGCTATAAAGGCCAATTTTAGAATGACAGCCTCTTACACAGGTGCTGCAGATAAAATTGGTTGTCGGGGCTGTTACACAGTTGGCTCTCTCCTTGCACTTCTGTCTTTTTTCCTGCCAACTGCTAAGTCTCTTCGACTCACCACTCTTTAGCCCCGCCTTTATGGCTGTCCACCAGCTCTGGTGATCACTGGCAACAGACTCCCACAACTTATGGTCAATGTCACAGGTCTTCGTGTCGCGTTTACAGACATCTTTAAAGCGGAGACATGGATGGCCAGTGGGCCTGATATCAGTGACGAGCTCGCTGTACAATGCGTCCTTGGGGATCCGGCCATCTTCCATGCGGCTCACATGGCCAAGCCATCTCAAGCGCTGCTGGCTCAGTAGGGTGTATATGCTGGGGATGTTGACCGCCTCGAGGACTTCTGCATTGGAGATACGGTCCTGCCACCTGAAGCCAAGGATTCTCCGGAGGCAGCGAAGATGGAATGAGTTGAGACGTCGCTCTTGGCTGACAGACGTTGTCCAGGCCTCGCTGCCGTACAAAGAACAAACAAAGAACAAGGTACTGAGGACACAGGCTTGAAACACTCGGACTTTTGCGTTCTGTGTCAGTGCGCCATTTTCCCACACCCTCTTGGCCAGTCTGGACATAGCAACGGATGCCTTTCTTTTTTTTTTAGAACATTACAGCGCAGTACAGGCCCTTCGGCCCTCGATGTTGCGCCGACCTGTGAAACCATCTGACCTACACTATTCCATTTTCATCCATATGTCTATCCAATGTCCACTTAAATGCCATGCGCTTGTTGATTTCTGCATCGAGAGACAGGTTACTGGTGATAGTTGAGCCTAGGTAGCTGAACTCTTAAACCACTTCCAGAGCGTGGTCGCCGATATTGATGGCTGGAGCATTTCTGACATCCTGTCCCATGATGTTCGTTTTCTTGAGGCTGATGGTTAGGCCAAATTCGTTGCAGGCAGCCGCAATCCTGTCGATGAGTCTCTGCAGATACTCTTCTGTGTGGGATGTTAATGCAGCATCGTCAGCAAAGAGGAGTTCCCTGATGAGGACTTCCCATACTTTGGTCTTCGCTCTAAGACGGGCAAGGTTGAACAACCTGCCACCTGATCTTGTGTGGAGGAAAATTCCTTATTCTGAAGATGTGAGTGCATGTGAGAGCAGCAGTGAGAAGAAGATCCCAAACAATGTAGGTGTGAGAACACAGCCCTGTTTCATGCCACTCAGGGTAGGAAAGGGGTCTGATGAGGCACCGCTATGCTGAATTGTGCCTTTCATATTGTCATGGAATGAGGTGATGATACTTAGTAGCTTTGGTGGACATCCGATCTTTTCTAGTAGTCTGAAGAGACCACATCTGCTGACGAGGTCAAAGGCTTTGGTGAGATCTATGAATGCAATGTAGAGGGGCATCTGTTGTTTGAGGCATTTCTCCTGCACATTATACTGAAACTACTGCTTCACACTTCCTTTCTCCTTTTAGTACTGAAGTCTGTCGCAGCCTTGTTTAACAACAGCTTATTTTTTTTATTCATTCACATATATGGGCGTCGCTGGCAAGGCCAGCATTTCTGGTCATCACTAAATACCCTTGAACTGCTTTCTTGAACTCATGCCACAGGATTACTAGTCTGGTAACTTAACCACTGTGCTACCATATCCGCTATTATTGAATGCTATGCAGCTTAGGGGAATGGTAGCATAGTGGTAATGATACTGGACTAGTAACTCGGAGGCCCGTCCTAATGCTCCAGAGGTCTGATTTCAAATCCCACAATGCCTGCTGGAAGAATTTAAATTCAATTAATTAATCGGTAATAAAAAGCTAGCCTCAGTAAAAGGTAGCCATGAAACCACAGAATTGTCTTAAAAAACATCTGATTCACTAATGTCCTTTAGGAAAGGAAATCTGCCATCCTTACTTGGTCTGGCCTACCTGTGTCTCCAAACCCACAGCAATGTGGTTGGCAGCCACTCATGTGCATCAAACTGCAACAGAAAAGCTTAAAAAGAATAAAACTGGCCAAACCACCTGGCATCAACCGAGACACAGGCAAGGAGAAAGACATGCCCTGCAAAGCCCTCCTCAATAACCTCTGGGGATTGTGAAAAAATTGGGAGAGCTGTCCCATGGACCTGTTAAGCAACAGCCTAACATGGTCATATCTTAAAGCCAATGACCCGGACTCCTCCATCAGCATCCCTGGGTATGTTCTGTCCTACCAGCAGGATGTCTCATGACATCAGATCAAACATGAGCAAGGAAACCTCCCACTGATTACCACCTACCACAGCCCCTCAGCTGATGAATCAGTACTCTTCCATGTTGAATACAACTTAGAAGAAGCACTGAGGGTAGCAAGGACACAGAATGTACACTGAGTGAGCGACTTCAATGTTCATCACCATAAGTGGCTCGGTAGCACCAGTACTGACTGAGCTGGCCGATTCCTGAAGGATATAGCTGCCAGATTAAGCCTGAAGCAGGTGGAGAGAGATCCAACAAGAGGGGGAAAAGCTACTTGACTTTGCCCTCACCAATCTAACAGTTGCAGATGCATCTGTCCATGACAGTATTGGTAGTATTGATAACTGCACAGTCCTTAGAGTCATAGAAACATCGTACAGCATAGAAACAGGCCCTACGGCCCACCACGTCCATGCCGACCATAATGCCTATCTATACTAATCCCACCTGCCTGCATTAATTCCATATCCCTCTATGTCTTGCCTCTTAAATGTCGCTACTGTTCCTGCCTCCACCACCTCCTCAGGCAGCTCATTCCAGATACCCACTATTCTTTGTGTGAAAGATTTACCCCTTTGATCCCCTTTAAACCTCCTCCCTCTCACCTTAAATCTATGCCCTCTAGTTTTAGTCACCCCTACCATGGGAAACAGACTCTGGCTATCTACCTTATCTATGCCTCTCATAATTTTATATACCTCGATCATGTCCCCTCTCCACCTCCTTCGCTTCAGGGAAAACAGACCCCCAGCCTATCCAATCTCTCTTTATAACTCAAGCCCTCCAAACCAGGCAACATCCTTGTGAATCTTTTCTGCACCCTGTCTAGCTTACTCACATCTTTCCTGTAGTGTGGCGACCAGAACTGCACACAGTACTCCAAATGCAGCCTAACCAACGTTACGTACAACTGTAACATGACCTCCTAACTCTTGTACTCAATGCCTCAGCCGATGAAGGCAAGCATGCCATATGCCTTCTTCACCACCCTGTCTACCTGTGTTGCCACTTTCAGGGAACTATGTACTTGCACCCCAAGGTCTCTCTGCTCAACAGCACTCCCCGGGGCCCTGCCATTCACTGTTTATGTCCTGCCCTGGTTTAACTTCCCAAAATGCATCACTTCACACTTGTCTGCGTTAAATTCCATTTGTCAATCCCTGCCCACTTTCCCAGTTTATCTATATCCTGTTGTAACCTTAGACAACCTTCTTCACTGTCCACTATACCACCAATTTTGGTGTCATCTGAAAACTTACTAATATCATGCCCCCTACATGCACATCCAAGTCATTAATATAAAGGACAAACAATAGAGGGCCCAGCACCAATCCCTGTGGCATACCACTGGTCACCGGCCTCCAATCGGAAAAGCAACCCTCCACTACCACCCTCTGCCTCCTATCACCAAGCCAATTTTTATTCAATTTGTTAGCTCACCCTGGATCCCATGTGTTCGAACCTTCTGGACCAGCCTACCATGCGGAACCTTGTCAAAGGCCTTGCTAAAGTCCATGTAGACAACGTCCATCGCCCTGCCCTCGTCAATTCTCTTGGTCACCTCCTCAAAAAACTCAATCAAATTCGTGAGACATGATTTCCCACGCACAAAGCCATGCTGACTATCCCTAATCAGACCATTCCTTTCCAAATGCATATAAATCCTGTCTCTCAGAATCCCTTCCAATAACTTTCCCGCCACTGATGTAAGGCTCACCGGCCTGTAGTTCTCTGGCTTATCCCTGCTGCCCTTCTTAAATAAAGGCACAACATTAGCTATCCTCCAGTCTTCCGGTACCTCACCCGTGGCTAACGATGATACACAAATCTCTGCCAGGGCCCCAGCAATCTCCTCCCTTGCTTCCCATAGCATCCAAGGATACACCCGATCAGGCCCTGGGGATTGATCCACCTTAATGCGCTTCAAAACCTCCAACACCTCCTCCTTTTTAATGTTGATTTGCTCCAGGATATCGCTGTTCCCTCCCTTGAACTCATTAGCTTCCATGACCTTCTCCACGGTAAATACAGACGAGAAATATCCATTAAAGATCTCGCCCATTTCCCGTGGCTCCACACATAGATTGCCACACTGATCCTTAAGGGGACCTACTCTCTCCCTAGCTACCCTTTTACTCTTAATATACTTATAGAATCTTTTAGGATTCTCCTTTATCTTATCTGCCAGGGAAATCTCACGGCCCCTTTTTGCCCTCCTAATTTCCTTCTTAAATGTACTCCTACATCCCCTAAATGCCTCGTGGGACTCACTTGATCCCAGCTGCCTATACCTGACATATGCCTCCTTCTTTATCCTGACCAGACCCTCAATATCCCTTGTCAACCAAGGTTCCCTAAATTTGCCAGCCTTGCCCTTCCATCTAATAGGAACATGCCAGCCCTGAACCCTTCCTATCTCACTTTTAAAAGCCTCCCACTTGCCAGATGTTCCTTTACCTGTAAACAGCTGCTCCCATTCAACTTTTGAGAGTTCCTGTCTGATGCCATGGAAATTACCCTTCCCCCAATTTAGGACTTCAACCTGAGGACCAGTCCTATCCTTATCCATAACTATCTTGAAGCTAATAGAGTTATGGTCACTGGTCCCAAAGTGCTCCCCCACTGACACATCAACCACCTGTCCAGCCTCATTTCCTAAGAGGAGGTCGAGTGTAGTCCCTTCTCTAGTAGGGCCATCCACATAGTGCTTCAGAAAACTATCCTGGACACACTTAACAAATTCTTCCCCATCTGATCCCTTAACTCCAAGGCAGTCCCAGTCAATATTAGGGAAGTTAAAATCACCTACTATTACAACCCTATAATTCCTACACCTATCTGTGATTTCCCTACATATATGCTCCTCCACTTCCCTCTGACTATTGGGGGGCCTATAGTATAATCCCATCAAAGTGATCACCCCTTTCTTATTTCTAAGTTCTACCCATATGGCCTCGCTGGACATTCCCCCCGGGATATCCTCTCTAATTACTGCCGTGATGTCCTTCCTAATCAATAGTGCAACTCCCCCTCCTCTCTTACCTCCACCTCTGTCACGCCAGAAGGATTGATACCCCGGAACATTGAGCTGCCAGTCCTGCCCATCCCTCAATCACGTTTCCGTAATAGCTATAATATCACAATCCCATGTACCGATCCATGCTCTGAGTTCATCTGCCTTACCTATAAGGCTTCTTGCATTAAAGTCAATGCAGTTTAGCCTACCAGACCTTCCACGCTCCCTGTCCAGCCTGCCTACTGGACTTGCTTGCTTTAACCTCTACACTTGCCTCAACTAGCTCATCTGAGAGACTACTACTTTGGGTCCCACCCCCCTGCAAGACTAGTTTAAACCCTCCCAAGTAGTACTAGCAAACCTCCCCGCAAGGATATTGGTCCCCCTCCAGTTTAGATGCAACCCATCCTTCTTGTGCAAGTCACCTCTGCACCAAAAGAGATCCCAATGATCCAAGTAGCTGAAGCCCTCCCGCCTACACCAGCTCTTCAGCCACGCATTCATTTGCCTAATCCTCCTATTCCTACCCTCACTAGCACGTGGCACAGGGAGTAACCCTGAGATTATAACCTTAGAGGTCCTGCTTTTTAATCTTCTGCCTAACCCCCAATATTCACTTTGCAGGACCTCATCTCTCTTCCTGCCTATTTCATTCGTACCATATGGACCACGGCCTCTGGCTGCTCACCCTCCCCTTTCGGAATGTCCTGCAGCCACTCCAGGACATCATTGACCCGAGCACCAGGGAGGCAACATACCATCCTGGAGTCTCGTTTCTGGCCACAGAAACTATGCCTCTCTGCAACCCTTACGATAGAATCCCCTATCACTATAGCTCTTCCAACCCTTTTCCTCCCCTGCTGTGCAGCAGAGCCCTTCGTGGTGCCACGAACTTGGCTGTTGCTGCTTTCCCCTAGGAGGTCATACCTCCCAACAGTATCCAAAGCGGTATATCTGTTTGAGAGGCGGATGGCCACAGGGGACTCCTGCACTAACTGCCTGCGCCTCCTACTCCGTCTAGTGATCACCCATCTCTTTTCTGCCTGTGCAGCCATTACCTGAGGTGTGACCACCTCACTAAATGTGCCATCCACAACGTCCTCAGCATCGCGGATGCTCCACAGTGAATCCACTCGCAGCTCCAGCTCCGTAATGCGGGTAGCCAGTAGCTGCAGCTGGATACACTTACTGCACACATGGTCGTCAGGGACACTGGAAGCATCCCTGATTTCCCAAATCACAGGGCTGAGCTCTCCTGCCATGACTTACCCTTAGGTTAATTAGTTACTCCCTTAATTTAAAAAAAATACTAATTACATGAGGGGCCTTGTTCTACCCACTCCAATCTCAAGTCCTTAAAAAAAAAAACCACTTTAGTAGTACTCACCTTATCACCAGAGATTTTTTTCCAACAAAAAAAACAACTTTCCCCTTATTTTTTTTTTAAGATATTCGAACAGCTGCTACTCACCAACCAGCTTGCAGCTCTCCTCTGACGTCACTGTTTGCCTTTTTTTTTCAAAACTCCGGCGCGCTGGAAGAGCTCCTCACCGCTCTCATCCTCTCCGCTCCGGGAAGGTAAGAGACTGGGCCTTGATCCTCGGGGTCAATTTATAGGCTCCGCTCCCGGCATTCTCCCCGCAGGTCCGCTCCGGTCCTCTCTGCTCGGCTCCCGAACTAATGAGAGGAGGAGGCTTCACAAACATCCCCCTCCTCAATGATGGGGGATCCCAGCATGTTAGTGCAAAAGACAAGGTTGAAGCATTTGCAACCAAGTTTAGCCAGAAGTGCCGAGTGGATGATTCATCTCGGCCTCTTCTTGAGGTCCTCAGTATTACAGATGCCAGTCTTCAGCCAATTTGATTCACTCAATGTGATATCAAGAAACGGCTGAAGGCACTGGATACAGCAAAGGCTATGGGCCCTGACAACCTCCCTGCTGTCATACTGAACGCCTGAGTTCCACAATTTGCTGTGCCCTTAGCCAAGCTGTTTCCAGTCTAGCTACAACAGTGGTATCTACCTGACAATGTGCAAAATTGCCCAAGTATGTCCTGTCTACAAAAAGCAGGATAAGTCCAATCTGACCCGTTACTGCCCTATCAGTCTACTCTCAATCATCAGTAAAGTGACAGAAGCTGTCGTCAACAGTGCTATCAAGCAGCACTTACTCAACAATAGCCTGCTCACCAATCCTCAGTTTGGGTTCTGCCAGTGGCAGTCAGCTCCTGACCTCATAAAGAACCTTGGTCCAAACATGGACAAAAGAGCTGAATTCAAGAGGTGAGGTGAAAGTGATTGTACTTGACATTAAGCTATCATTTGACTCAGTGTGGCATCAAAGAGCTCTAGCAAAACTGGAGACAATGGTAATCGGGGTAAAACTCTCCATTGGTTGGAGTCATATCTAGCACAAAGGAAGATGGTTGTGGTTGTTGGTGGCCAATCATCTCAGTTCCAATACATCAGTCCAGGGGTTCCTCAGGGCAGTGTCCTAGTATTGTACAATGTTCAGTACCATTGGTAACACCTCAGATACTGAAGCAGACAGTGCTGGAAGGCAGCAACGTTCAGGCTTGGGCTGACAAGTGGCAAGTAACATTCGCACTACACATGTGCCAGACAATGACCATCTACAACAAGAGAGAATCTAACCATCTCACCTTGACATCCAAAGGGATTAAAATCACTCAATACCCCATTATCAACATCCTGAGGGTTACCATTGACCAGCAAGTTAACAGGACCAGGCATATAAATACTGTAGCTACAAGAGCAGGTCAGAGGCTGGGAATTCTGCAGTGAGTGACTCACCTCCTGACTCCCTAAAGCCTGTTCACCATCTACAAGGCACATGGTACAAGGACTAAGGGACACAGATTTAAGGCTTTGGGCAAGAGATACAGGGGAAATACGAGGAAGAACTTTTTTATGAGGCGAGTGATGATGACCTGGAACTTACTGCCTATGAGGGTGGTGGAAGTGGAAACAATCTCTGATTTCAAAAGAAAATTGGATGAGCACTTGAAGGAAATAAACTTGCAAGGCTAAGGGGATCGAGCTGGGGAGTGGGACTGATTGGATTTCTGAAGAGCTAGCATGGACTCGATGGGCCAAATGGACTCTTTCTGTGCCATAAATATCTATGACTCTAAGTCAGGAGTGTGATGGAATCTTCTCCACTTGCCTGAATGAGTGTAACTCCAATACTCAGGAAGCTCCACATTATCCAGGACAAAGCAGCCCGCTTGATCAGCACTCCATTTACCACCTTAAACATTCACTCCCTCTGCCACTGGTGCCCAGTGGCAATAATGTGTACCATCTACATGATGCTCTGCAGCAACTGCAAGCTCATTCGACAGCACCTTCCAAACCCTCAACCTCTACCACCTAGACGGGCAAGGGCAGCAGACGAATTGGAACATTGCCACCTGAAAGTTCCCCTTCAAGTCACACACCATCCTGACTTGGAACTGTATCGTCGTTTCTTCACTGTTGCTGGATCAAAATCCTGGAACTCCTTTCCTACGAGCACTGTGGGTGTACCTGCACCACATAGACTGCAGTACTTCAAGAAGGCAGCTCACCACCACCTTCTCAAGTGCAATTAGAGATGGGCATCAAATCCTGACCTTGCCAGCAGTACTCAGATCCCATGAAAGTATAAACAAAAGTGGCAGGACTCGACCATGGCCATAAGGATCAAGTACAATGAGGTCCTTCGATGATATGTTCCAGGTACTTAATGAACAGCATCCTTGGTGTATCATTCTATGAAGCATCCTGTTGGATATTTTGTACAGATTTGCAGCAACAATTAATTTTTAACTTACATGTCATTCAGTCAAGGATGTGGCTCACATCAGATTAAATTATCTGAGTAAGTATGAATTTACTTAATAATATCCCACACCCCGCCCTTAATGCATTAGTAGCTCAGTTAATTGCAAAAAAGACTTGCACTAATATAGAACCTTTCATGACTATCAGACACCCAAAGTACTTTCCAACCAATGAAGATTGATTTTTTGCAGTGAGGTCACTGTTGTAATGTAGGAAATGTGGCAGCCGATTTGCACTCAGCAAACTCCCACAAGCAACAATGTGATAATGATACCAGATACTCTTTTTCTTTGTGATGTTGATTAAGGGATAAATATAGGCCAGGCCACAGGGGATAACACCCCTTCTCTTATTCGAAATAGTGCCATGGGATGTTGTACATCTACCTGAGAGAACAGACCTCAGTTTAACATCACATCAAAAGATGGCACCTCTGACAGTGCAGCACTCTCTAAGTACTACACTGGAGTGTCAACCAAGACTTTTGTGTTTATGTCCTCGAGTGGAACTTGAAACCACAACCTTCTTGACTCTGAGGCAAAAGTACTACCAACTGAGCCATGGCTGGTACTTAAATACCAATGCAAATAGGAATGGCCATGCAATTTCCAAAACAATGTGGTCTGTTAACATAGAAGCAGAGTTGGTACTCCAATACTAGGCAGGACTATATGAGACTGCTATAAAACAGCTAGATATAACTACCAAAAAGCACTGGTGCACTCTCCAATGGTGTCATGAGTAGAAATACCATGCAATGCATTACACAAGCATTGAGTAAGCCATGATAGGATATAGTATAATTCTCTGATTCTATACAGAGAAGATATTTGTTCCTACATTCAATCATCACTCTGTAATAAATGAGTTGTTCTCAACAATAAGCATCAGTGTCCTTGAGCTGGATAGGCAAAGTTCACTGGGATTCCTGCTCCATATGGGTATCCTTATAGGAACGTATGTGGGTGCACGCATGCATGTGGGTTTGTATGAATGCATGAATATGTAGAATGTATGCACCATGATTGGATAGTCCACTGGCACTGACTCTTTCGGCTGATGTGAAGAATAGACAATTCAGTGAGGTGCCGGAGAGATACATGTAACTTCTCAAAAGAAATGGAAGAACAACTTCAAAGAAACCTGAAACTGTTCTGAATTCACTGAGCTTCAGAATGCAACTTGCATTTAAAGAGGTGGAGACAGTAGGATGTAGAAATCACTCTGCCTGAAGGGAGAATTCGCCATTCTCTTCTGCAGCATGGATCAATGACAATAGAACAGCCCAAGAGGAAAGGATGAAAATGCTAGATGCTTTGGTATGGGACCAGGAGCCGGCCATTAACAAGATGACAAGGAACTTCCACATCCTACTTCTTTATGAATACTGATCTTCCATTTCCTAATGTCCCCTGCAGCTGAGGAAAGTGCTATTAAAAATTACATTTAGAAAATCAGGGAAATCCTCGAGGTTTTTTGCGTGAAATAATTCAGCACTGGTAGTTTGAAGGAGTGTCTGGCTGTAAACTATCGTGGCTGTATGATCCATATATAGGACTGAGAAACATCACAATTATCACCATACCACAATAATGACAGCATTGTTAGGAGATGATGTGTTAATTGAAAAGTTTCAATATTTAGACAGTCCCTGGGGTGTCTCTGAATATCATGTTTCAATCTATTGCTACAGAATATGAAAGTTCAATCTGTCAATGTGTTATATGTTGGGAATCCCAAACAGCTGTATGTATGAACCAGGACTTGTAAAATAATACAGTAAGGCATTGAAAGATAAACAGGTTGTAGATAAGCTTGTAAGAATAGACTCAAGGATTTTGGAATCTTACAATGAAATACTGGTTTGAAGATGGCATTTCAGGAATAGCATGATACAGAGAAACCTTTTTTCCAGGCACAGCTCTGGTGATGGCTGTGGATTACTAGCTTCCTCCTATAAATTCAAGTCTGCATGATCAAAACTAACACTAACCTAGATTGCGCCTTGGAAATTCTGGCAGAAAATGGAGTAGGGTTGCCTGCTGTCGGATCCTTGCCCCAAAAACTTGCTGCGACAATTTTTCTTGGCATTCCTGAGGCGTAGCACTACACCCACCTCTTGCCCTACCTACCACATGCCATTCCACACCATTTTCCTCTTCTACCATGTTACACAGGATTACATAGGATATACAGCACAGAAACAGGCCATTCGGCCTAACCAGTCAATGCTGGTATTTATGCTTCACTCGAACCTTCTCCTGTCTTGTGTTCCCCTCCTCTGGATTAGAACACCCATTTCAAAGAGATGTTGGCAGATCACAGGAAGAAGAGTCCTTGCAGACTAGAATAGAACACGAGCTAGATCCAGAAGAAATAAAAACAGAAGGTCTGCAAGGTGGATGAGCAAACTGGCCATGACACTGTGGTACAGGAAGCCATTCAAGTGGGGGGGAGCAAAAAGGAATGTAGTGGTAGTAGAGGATAGTATAGTGAGGGGGATTGACACTGTTCTGTGCAACTGGGAGCGTTAGACCAGAAGGCTGTGTTGCCTACCCAGTGTCAGGGTTCGGGACATCTGCTCAGGGCTGAACAGGAACTTGGAGTGGGAGGGGGAGGATCCAGTTGTCGTGGCCCATATAGGTGCCAACGACATAGGTAGGACTAGGAAAGAGGTTCTGCTCAGACAATATGCGGAGCTAGGCACCAAATTGAAGAGCAGAACCTCAAGGGTAATAATCTCTGGATTATTACCTAAACCACGTGCCAATTAGCAGAGGGAACATAGGATTAGTGAAATGAATACATGGCTCAAAGACAGGAGTGGGATAAGTGAGTTTCGGTTCATGGGGGCACTGGCACCAGTACTGGGGAAAGGGGGGCTGTACCGTTGGGACAGTCTGCACCTGAACCATGCTGGGACCAGTGTTCTAGCAAACCGTATAACTAGGGGAGTAGAGAGGGCTTTAAACTAAACAAGGGCGGGTGGGTGAGGGATCAAGCCTGGGTAGATGTAGCAAACCAAAGGGCTTGAGCCAAGGCAGGAAAGCAGAATAGTAATGTAGGAAATGAAGGTCAGAGAATGACACGAAGGGACAGAAAGAAAAAAACCTAAGAACACACCAACGGTCGAGACTAGATGTTCTAAAGATAACAAAAAGACAAAACTAAAGGTTCTGTATCTGAAGTCATAGCAGTCATAACAAGGTAGACAAACTGATAGCGCACATTGAAGTAAATAAATATGATCTGATAGCCATTACGGAGACGTGGCTGCAAGATGACAAGGATTGGGTCCTGAATATTGAGGGGTATATGACATTCAAGAAGAATAGAAAGCTAGGTAAAGGTGGAGGGGTAGCACTCTTAGTCAAGGATGGCATTGGTGCAATAGTTAGAGATGTCCTTGGTTCAGGAAATCAGGATATAGAATCAGTTTGAATGGAGTTGAGGAATAGTAGGGGAAAGAAGTTACTAGTGGGAGTGGTCTACAGGCCCCCTAACAGTAACCATAATGTAGGACAAAGTATACAGGAAGAAATATTGGGTGCTTGTGATAAAGGGACAGCAATAATCATGGGTGATTTTTATCTACATATAAACTGGAAAAATCAGATTGGCAATAGTAGCCTGGATAAGGGGTTCATAGAATGATTTTGAGATAGTTTCTTTAGAGCAGCATATTCTGCAACCAACCAGAGAGCAAGTTATATTAGACTTGGCATTGTGTAATGTGACAGGATTAATTAATGGCCTCAGAGTAAAGACAACTCTAGCGGCCGCAATATGATTGAATTTTACATCCAGTTTGAAAGGAAGGAGTATTTTTACTCTGGGTTTAATTTCAATATCTGATTTAACTCCGAGCAATGCAGATATCACACTGTGTTAAATAACCAGTTGGTTTATTTCAAGCACATTAACACTAACAATAAACAGTCTTATAAATTGTGGCACAGGTCTTTCATGGCAGGCAGTGTTTGGCAATATCCTGTGTTCTGTGAGGCAGCTTCAAAATGTCTCCCAGAAGCTTCCAGAAATTTCTCACAATTCCACTTCTGCTCTCTAGGTCCACTAGAGGTTTAAGCAATCAAACTGATCAGTCAAACACTACATTTTTCCCTCTTTTGACTAAAGATACTATTTTCACATTAACGTATCCTAAACAACAAACATATATACATCAGGTTATTTCGTAGCATTCAAATTTTCGGTTTTCTCGAAGTACGGTGATAGTCTTTGAGAAAGGAAATTCTCTTAGGTCACTCCCTTCAGCCTCTCCTCTGAATCAATTGTCAGATCCTGAACCTGCTTCATCAACTGTTGAAACATATGTGGCATGAGCTTGTTCAGGATCCTTCTCAATTGTCAGAATAGTTTGTGTTTTTTGCTCATCAGAATCATCAGAAATATCATCACATTTTAATGTAGGTTTCCATGCATTCTCAGATTTCTTTAGCTGGATATCATTTACAGTTATATTTGCAATAATCTTCCTTGGTTCTCTCCTTTGCCTGTGCAGTGACTTCCTTGATCCAACATTTAGCACTGCTCCTGCTCGCCCACTTTGTGGATACCATCCAAAGGATGGTGTGAGGTCTGTGCCCCGGGACAGGATTCGTGAGTGGTCCAAAGGTCTTGCAGTTGGTTTGGACTGGTTAATCTTGTCAAGAACAACATCGCTGATTGCTGGCAATCCATCTGGCTTCGGAGTATGAGCTGCTGCGAACTGGAACCCAGGGAGAAATTCTTGGTCATATCATTCTTGCCCTCTGGATTTAGCAATTTCCACTGCTGTTCTTCGAAGGCAGACATCAGGCTGTCATCGGGGCTTTCTTTGGTGCTGATCTCTGTGCTTTCACTTTTGGAAATGAACTCTGAACCATTCTGTTCAGGTTCTAGCTCCTGATCCTCATTTTCTTCCATGTCTGCTTACAGATTGTGTCTTTCATAGCAGGCAGTGTGTGGCAGCAGTCTGTGTTCTGTGAGGCAGCTTCAAAATGTCTCCCAGAAGCTTCCAGAAATCTCCCACCATTCCACATCTGCTCTGGAGCCCCACCCAGAGGTTTAAGCAATCAAACTGATCAGTCAAACACTACAAGAAGAGTGGGTCTGAGACTAGTATTTTAAACTTAAATAAGGGCAACTATGTGAGTGTGAAAGCTGAGCTAGCTGAAGTGAACTGGCTTGCTAGGCTAGGAGATAGATCAATTGAGAAGCAGTGGCAGGCATTTAAGGGGATATTTCAGAATACTCAGAATAAATATATTCCTACTATAAAGAAAAATTCTAAGGGGAGGACCCCCCAACCGTGGTTAACTAAAGAAGTTAAGAAAAGCATCAAACTTAGGGAAAAAGCATATCATTTTGCAAAGATGAGTGGCAGGTCAGAAGATTGGTTAGAATATGATAAATGGCAGAGAATGACTAAAAGGTAATCAGGAGAAATAAATTAGAGTACGAGAGGAAGCTAGCTAGAAATGTAAGAACCTGATAGTAAGAGTTTCTACAGGTATTTAAAAAGGAAAAGATTAAGTCAAGTGAGCACTGGTCCTCCAGAGAGTGAGAATGGGAGTTAATTGTAGATAATAAGGAAATGGCGGATAAAATGAACAAATATTTTGCCTCTGTCTTCACTGTAGAGGATACAAAAAATATTCCAGAATTAGCTGTAAATCAGGAGGTGGAAGGAAGAGAGGACCTTGGTGAAATTACAATCACCAGGGAAGCCGAATTGAGCAAACTGATGGAGCTGTGAGCTGACAAGTCCCCGGATCCTGATGGACTTCATCCTAGGGTCTTAAAAGAGGTGGCTAATGAGGTAGTAGATGCATTGGTGTTATTTTTTCAAAATTCACTGCATTCTGGAAAGGTTCCATCAGACTGGAAAGCAGCAAATATAACCTCTCTATTCAAGAAGAGGGGGAGGCAGAAAACAGGTAACTATTGGCCTGTTAGCTTGACGTCTGTCGTGAAGAAGGTGTTAAAATTGATCATTAAGGAGGTTATAAGTGGGCACGTAGAAAAACTCAAGGTAATTGGGAACAGTCAGCATGGTTTTGTGAAAGGGAAATCATGTTTGTGAAAGGGAAACCAATTTATTGGCATTCTTTGAAGGAGTAAAATGCGCTGTGGATAAAGGGGAGCCAATTGACGTACTGTATTGGATTTCCAGATGGTATTTGACAAGGTGTAAAAGGTTATTGCACAAAGTAGGAGCTTATGGTGTAGGGGGTAACATATTGGATAGAAGATTGGCTCGCTGGCAAAAAACACAGAGTATGCATAAATGGGTCCTTTTCTGATTGGCAGGATGAAATGAGTGGAGTTCCGCAGGGGTCTGTGCTGGGGCCTCGACTTTTTACAATTTATATCAATGACTTAGATGAGGGGAGTGATGGCATGGTAGCTAAATCTGCAGATGACACAAGATAGGTAGGAAAGTATGTTGTGAAGAGGACATAAGGAGGTTGCAAACAGATAAAGATAGGTTGAGCGAGTGGGCAAAAATCTGGCAGATGTAGTATCATGTCAGAAAATGTGAAATTGTTCACTTTGGCAGGAAGAATAAAAAGACAGAGTATAACTTAAACGGAGGACAACTGCAGAATTCCGAGGTGCAGAGGGATCTAGGTGTTCTAGTGCATGAGTCACAAAAAGTTAGTATGCAGGAACAGCAAGTAATAAAGAAGGCTCAGGAATGCTATCCTTTATTACAAGAGGAATTGAAAATAAAAGTAAGGATGTTATGCTTCAATTATACAGGGCATTGGTGAGATCACATCTCGAATACGGTGTGCAGTTTTGGTCTCCTTATTTAAGGAAAGATGTGATTGTATTGGAGGCGGTTTAGAGGAGGTTTACTGGATTGATACCTGGAATGAATGGGTTGTCTTCGGAGGAAAGGTTGGACAGATGGGACTTGTTTTCACTGGAGTTTGGAAGAGTGAGGGGAGGCTTGTTTGATGTTTATAAGTTCCTGAACGGTCTTGACAAGGTGGATGTGGAACGGATGTTTCCTCTTGTGGGTGAGTGCAGAACTATGGGGCACGGTTTTAAAATTAGGGTTTGCCTTTTTAGAACAGAGGTGAGGTGAATTTTTTTCTCTCAGAGGGTTGTGCGACTTTGGAACTCTCTGCCTCAGAAGGTGGTGGGGGGGGGGGTGGTCATTGAATAATTTTAAGGTGGAGGTAGATAGATTCTTGTTAGGCAAGGGAATCAAAAGGTTATTGGGGGTAGATGGGAATTGGAGACACAAACAGATCAGCCATGATCTTACTGAATGGGGGCCAAATGGCCACTTCTGCTCCTAATTCATATGTTCGTACGTAGAAAGTGCTGGAAGTATTCAGCAGGTCCAGCAGCATCTATGGAGAGAGAAGTAAACGTTTCAGGTCTGTGACCATTCATCAGAACTCTGAAGAAAGAAGACAGACCTGAAATGTTAACTCTGCTTCTCTCTCCACAGATGCTGCCAGACCTGCTGAGTATTTCCAGCACTTTGTTTTCATTTCAGATTTCCAGCATCTGCAGTATTTTGCTTTTATTCTAGATCCAGAAGACATCTGCAGTGGTTTTGCAGATGGGTTAATTTGGTGTGTGCATCAGGAGCTGCTATTAATTTTGTTTTCAAGGGATTATTGGGACATCTGGACATCATTAAACAATGGATTTCCCTTAAACCTCTCCTGTTCTATTACCATAAGAAGAGTATCAGAATGCCCAGTACAGAAATCATAGGTACCACATGTTGTGTAATCGCTTTAAAAGTGATGCCCCTTTAAAATCTTAGAATACTAATGAGCTAAGTATCAGGATGTAGTCATGTGGCTACATGCCAGCATCACCCTGCAACAGTAACACCCAAAGGAAGGTTCTGTAAGTAGTTTGCTCTGTACTATATATATAATAGTTAGCTGTGATAAACCGGTTTGAGATTTTCAACAACTGGACTCCAAGCATCTCATTTATGTTGCATCAGACAACATAAAGAATTCATTACACCACAAACAGCCTCTGGCCCCCTAGTTGCTGGTACTGGTGCCTCCCCGTCTAAAAGCCCACAGTGAGCCACTTCAATCCAGAAAATAACTTTTTGGGATACAGTGTATGAGTAACTTAGGTGTAGCATGTGTAATAAACAGATGACTTTGGAACAAAAGTTCATAAAGATCTCCACCACTAAGGTTTGCTTCACTTCATGTCTGGGTCTGTTGTAGATTAATTGATGGAGATTTGATTACGATGATTAGTTAGTAACTCCGATATCATTGTATCCTGCAAATATCAGGATGGTAGAAGGCGACTTGGTGGTCCTTGGTCTTTTCTCATCTCACAGTTCCTACATTCCGAATATTGTGGGTACAGCTCATAAAAGGGGCATCACCCAAAGAGGATCAACACCTGATTTCTTTGATGAAGATGGTGAATTGTAAGCTGACATCTAGGGGCAATTTTAACCTAACCCGTTGGTCGGGAAACTGATGGGATCGGGTGTAACTCTGGATTTACACCCTAGCTGATTTTCCTGTACTTTGAAGTCAGGTGTAAAACCAACGGCCACCCAATCCCATGGGTTTCCTCGCCAGTAGCTTAAGTTAATATGACCAAAAGTCACCAGTTGAAATGGGGAATAGGAGAAACAAGTGTGTATGTGGAAGCATGTTGCAAGGGAAATCACGTTGAAAGGAAAAGGAAGGGGTCCAAGTACTGATCCTTTGGGGTAGTGACTCTGCAAATAATGGTGTGAGGATGTGAAGAGAATCATTGCAAGAGATGCTTTAGCTGTGCTTCAATATGTTAATGTGGATCCACTATGTATAATGCTCCATCCCCAGTCTTCCATTTTAACATTGGTATTATCAGCTCACTTATATCATGTAGTATATCTCACTCACTATATTAGTTACTAAGCATAGAACTACATAGCATTTACAGTAGAGAAACAGGCCATTCAGACTAAATGGTCCATGCCGGTGTTTATGCTCCCAGGGAAACTCCTCCCATCTACTTCATCTAATCCCACGAGCAGATCCCTTCTAAAACTGGTTTTCCAATGTAATTTTCTTGTTTTCCTTTGATTAATAGCTATGTATCCACCTCAGAAGACAGGAGAAAAAAGGTAAATTGCAGAATACCAACATGAGAGCATACCAAAACTTTTAGGCAAATTCACATTTAAGTTATGGCAGAAGAAGAAGAGAGTCCCTGTGGAAATGCAGCATGGTTGTCCTTATTTATTGCAGGCTGTGCTCATCATGTGCCATTTAACCTGATTTTAATAGTTGTTTATTAGGCTGCATTGCCTATTGACATACAGACTGACAATGGAAACGGTTTTATGTTTAATCTGCTTGAGCACAAAATATGCCATGTTATCCAAACATATCGTGATATGCAGAAAAAATGTCACAATTATACCATACTGAGAAATTTGTGCAACTTTTACCATTTTACTTCTCATGTCTATATTATATTGGCATAAAATGAGACTATTTTATGAGCCTGTATCTTTACTAATGCAGGCAACCTATTGATCAATGCCTGTCATAAAAGGATAGTTGGAAAATTTGCTGATCCTATCATCAGAAAACCAATTAAACCATTCAACCAATAGCATGTTCGGTATTTTCACTCCCAGGTGCAGTACAAATCCACACAGGCCAAGAAGGTCCATGGTTTCATCTACAGTGTGATGGAATTGTCAATCACAGCCAGTGCAGCACAATGGGATTGCTCCAATTCAGGGTCTTCAGGCTAGGGAAGAGAAAAGTGAGCTTCCTGATTGATGCCTGGTGAATCTGCCGGAATGTGTGCATCAGATACGGACAGGATCAGGTCTGGCTTTGATGTCCCTTACAGTCAAATAATGTTGATGCTCCATTCACATAGTTCACAGATTAAGAAAAGCCCCAGTTTGGCACAGTACCAGAGGGCTGCCAACTCTCATGGAACTGTACTCCAACATGAGTTCATACTCCCATGAGAGAAAATCAGCGGAAGGGGTGGACCTGTATTATTCATTACTTCAGAATCCTGTTGAAAGTAAGTCAATAGCTTGGATTGGGCCTTTTGTCTTATGCAAGTTGTGTTGGCAAGAAAATTGGTATAAATAAAAATGACAATATTGGCAGAAAATAGTGTAGGAAAGGAGAAAAACAAGGAAATTAGATTCAATGGAATCTGTCTAACTGGCAGGTTCGACCTTGCTTACCTGCCACAGTTAGCCGAGCTGTCCTGCTCACTATCGCCCCAGCTCCCTCTACTGAGGCCTCGCACTGGTACAGTCCTTCATCAGGTCGATGGTGCTTTGAGTGGACCACGTTCTGTATCATTATTGATCCATCAGGCATCAGCTGCCGCCTCTCGTCCATTGCCAGGTTTAAGAAGACTCCGTCTTTTCTCCAGCCAATATTCACTGGGCCTTGGTCTGCTGTCGCTGAGCAGTTTAATAGGAAAGATCCGCCTCGCACAGTTACAGTGTCGGAAGGCTCAGAAACAAATCTCAATGTTATGAATCTTTTGATCTGGGAACCTGAAATGCAAAGAAATAAAGATGTGGATTAAAAATGGAATAATGCACTGGTATGAACAATCCTGCAAGTTATAAATTACTTGGTGATTCTCAGTTTTATTTCTATTGATGCTGACCGATGATTACAGGGGTGCTGTCATCTATTGCAGTGTGTCCAATACCTCAGCCACTAGTTACTTGTAGCTAACTGATAATCCTTATAGGGCTAATTGCACTTTTAAATAGTAAATGAATAAATAAGTAATAGAGAGTGTCATTAGGGACATTATCTCAATACTCATATTCAGATGACATGTTAACATGTACTGCAACCTTTTGACACGTTTGTGGTATAGTTGTAACATTAATAGCAGAGTGCACCAATGCTTTTTTATTATGTGCACTGTACTTTCTTGATTACTGCATATTAGTTAGCTGTTAAAATGGTGTGTAACATGGGTGAAAACACCTCAGCACCATAAAATCAACAATACATTGTATGGAGAGAGGATCTGTCATAGTGCTCAGCATGACCAATCAGAATAATCATGCCAGGCCAAGAGAAAAAAGCAAGCCCAACCAATGCTGAGCAGCTCCAATTGGGCACGTGATGGCAAAGGACAAGCAGCATCCAACCATGTTCTGGATGGAGAGTGGGGACAGGTCTGACATGTCTCATTACACAAGTCAACGTTCTCAGCAATCTCTCTGATTAAGTCAAAATACTGCTTGCAATTGCTGGATACAAACCTGGAACCTGAACCAAGTTGTGCTATATCTGATCAATTCATGCCAGAATTCCAAACTTTGGTGAAAAAGACTGCAAACTTTTGCACTGATTTGTGGTAGTTGTTTGTTAAATAAAAATATACATGCGAAATACATTCACCTATGTTATGTGTAAGGCATCTTCTACAAGATTTCATTCATGTGGCTACAATGGTGTTACCACAGCCATGCCTGTAGCCAGTCAGCAATTCCTACTGAACAACAATGATCCAGTGATTCTTCTTGCAAGAAGGTCAGTAAATTGCAATGATGCAATCATTGATATAATGAAAAGTGTGGTAATGGTATGTTCATGTCTCCCGGAAAATTCATTCCAAAATAATTCAACGTAAAACAGTTACCATATTTGAGAAGATAGATTTAAATGATAGGAATTCTCCACATATTAGAATCTCACCCATCTGTCCCTCCAGGAATATCATTTTTTTTCGGGAGATAGCTGTTCATTCTGGTGGGGCTTCCAGTTAAAATGAACCAGTATGGGTGCTGTGTGCTTTATAATGCAAGCTTAGGAAACAATGTATCGCACCACTTGTTTGCAAAGCCATGGCAACATGTTTAAGTGCATACTCCTGTGTGAAGGATCCATATTATTCAAAAAAGAGGCTACATGAAAGATCAGGTGATGGGTACTAAAAGATGCTTCCTGTATCAGGCCTAAAATCCTTAAAAAACCTTTCGCTTGTATCACGATCCTTCCAGGTTCTTGAGTACAATAAATTAGTCCGAAGGTGCAATAACCATTTGGTAACTGTCCTGGATCCTAACTTGCATCAAGGCTGGCCAACCACTGGCCTCACCACTCCCAATCTCTGTAATCTGCTCCAGCCTTACAGTCCTCCGAGATTGCTGCGCTCCTCCAATTTTGGCCTCTTATACATCCCCATTGTTTTTACCCTGCCAGTGACAGCTGCATCTTCAGCTGACCTGGTCCTAAGCTCTGGAATTCCCTCCCTAAACCTCTCTGCCTCACAACCTCTCTCTCATTTTTAAGACTCTCCTCAAAACTTGCCTTTTCTCCTAATATCACTGTTTGTCAGTGGGAAATTTTATTTGATAATCAATTCTAGAGGTGCTTTATTAAGCTAAAGGTGCTATATAAATGCATGTTGTTGTTCCTGCTGGCTTGTCCAAAGATTATTCACTACTTTATAGCTAGGATTTCTGGCTATTTGACTAGAATTCCATTGAATTGTTTTGACTGCCAGATGACTGAGCTGAAGGACCTCAAAGATAGGGATCTGATAAGCCAATTGTCCAGGTATACCTCTTGAGATTTATATCTATATGAATGATTGGTTCATCATGATAGTGCTGAATCTGTGGCTGGTGCAGCATACAATAGTTCCACTGAATCTGTGACTAGTATAGTTCACATTAGTTGTTCAGAGTCAGTGACTGGTGCGCGAAACAATGATCCTTCTAAGGCTCAGTGGATCCAGTATGCTCAGTCCATTTAAGCATTTGCATATGTTGGCATGAAATTTCTGTCCTGCTGCAGATGAAAGGGATTCAAATTTGCTGCATTGCAAGGCCAGAAAGGCACTCACATAAACTGCATTACTGCAATGGAATATCACCCTATTCCTAACATTGTACTATCTGTAGAGGAGCCAAAATGTCTTTCAACAAGTTCCATGAGCAATTTGTCATTTTTCTGTTGTAATTTCGCGACGGTGAAAAATCCTGAAAATGCTGAATTATATATCATATTTATGTTGCTCTCCCACAATGTCACCTCAACAGTCACCTGACATATTTCAGCCCTAACATCAGAAAATATTCACTAAATCCAGTAGATTGTTAACAATATGCATTGGCACGTTAAATAGAAAACATAGGCAGGTGGAACTAGGTGAGAAGAAATAAATTGAATCGGACGCATCAATTGACATCTGGCGATAGACTGACCAAAATGAATGAGTGGTTTTAAAAAATACACATACACTCTTAAATGGAGCAGCTAGCAATAATCATCTTGGTTTGTGATAAAACTTCACACGTCAGGAATTTACTTGAAAGGAATCCGTGACCTTTGCCTTTTTATGGGGACATCACCAGCAACCAATTTGTTCTTTTCTTCCATTAGAGCCTCTTTTGTTGCTGTGACACTGTCTGCACAGATCGACTTGCAAATATTCTTTTTCTCAGGGAATGAAAGAAGAATAAATAATAAGCAATGAACAAGGTTTGAAGTCAAAAATGAATTTTCTTCCAGCTCTCTTCGTTTCTTTCAGAGACATTGTCAAGTAGGAACCAAGAAAGTAAATGAAGAAGAAGATTGCCTTCCAAAGCAGTGATAAATGGAGATCATAGAGTAAGTCACTTCCTCACAAAAAGATTAAAAGCAGTATTGGCAGGTAATAGGTTCCTAGCCAGCCTCCAAGAAAGGAAATGGAGCATGGCAAGCATGGGGTCATAAAGAAAAAAACAAATTAAGAAATTGAGGAACTTTTAACTGAAAAATGAAAGGGTTTACAGAATGATATAAGACAGAAGGACATCATTTGCCAATTGCGCCTGTGCCAGTTCTTTGAAAGAGTTATCAAATTAGTCTCCACTACTCAGCTCTGTCCCCATAACCCTGTAATTTTTTTCCCTTCAAGTATTTATCAAATTCCTTTTTGTAAGTTATTATTGAATCTGCTTCCACCACAATTTCAGGCATTGCATTCCAGATCACAACCATTTGCTATGTAAACAAATGCCTTCATATTGCCTGTAGTCCTTTTGCTAACCATCTTCAATGTGTTCTCTGGTTACGTCCTTTCTGTCACTGGAAACAATTTCTCCATTTTTATTCTGTCAAAACCATTCTTGATTTTGAACACCTCTATCAATCTCCTTTTAACCTTTTCTGCTCTGGTCCAAGGAGAACAACTTCAGCTTCTCCAGTCTCTCCTCCTAACTAAAGGCCTTCATCCCTGCTATTCTCGTAAATATCATTCAAAAGAGAATTTAAAAATGCTTGTGCAAAATGCTGGTGTATGCCAATTCGTTTTGTATTTTTTTAATGTTAGGAAGATAGGAAGAGAAGTAGGCCATTTAGCCCTTTAAGCCTGTTCCGCCATTCACATAGCTGATTTGTGACCTAACTCTATATACTCACTTGGCTCCATATTCCTTAATAACCTTGGTTAATAGAAATATTGAAAATTAACAATTTTCCAGCATCAACTGTGATTTGTGGAAGAGTGTCCCAAACTTCTGCCACCCTTTCAGTATCGAATTAGAACATAGAACATTACAGCGCAGTACAGGCCCTTCGGCCCTCAATGTTGCGCCGACCTGTGAAACCATCTGACCTACACTATTCCATTTTCATCCATATGTCTATCCAATGACCACTTAAATGCCCTTAAAGTTGGCGAGTCTACTACTGTTGCAGGCAGGGCGTTCCACGCCCCTACTACTCTCTGAGTAAAGAAACTACCTCTGACATCTGTCCTATATCTATCACCCCTCAACTTAAAGCTATGTCCCCTCGTGTTTGCCATCACTATCTGAGGAAAAAGATTCTCACTATCCACCCTATCTAACCCTCTGATTATCTTATATGTCTCTATTAAGTCACCTCTCCTCCTCCTTCTCTCCAACGAAAACAACCTCAAGTCCCTCAGCCTTTCCTCGTAAGACCTTCCCTCCATACCAGGCAACATCCTAGTAAATCTCCTCTGCACCCTTTCCAAAGCTTCCACATCCTTCCTATAATGCGGTGACCAGAACTGCACGCAATACTCCAGGTGCGGCCGCACCAGAGTTTTGTACAGCTGCAGCATGACCTCGTGGCTCCGAAACTCGATCCCCCTACTAATAAAACCTAACACACCATATGCCTTCTTAACAGCCCTATTAACCTGGGTGGCAACTTTCAGGGATTTATGTACCTGGACACCAAGATCTCTCTGCTCATCGACACTACCAAGAATCTTCCCATTAGCCCAGTACTCTGCATTCCTGTTACTCCTTCCAAAGTGAATCACCTCACACTTTTCCGCATTAAACTCCATTTGCCATCTCACAGCCCAGCTCTGCAGCCTATCTATATCCCTCTGTAACCTACAACATCCTTCGGCACTATCCACAACTCCACCGATCTTCGTGTCATCTGCAAATTTACTAACCCACCCTTCTACACCCTCATCCAGGTCATTTATAAAAATGACAAACAGCAGTGGCCCCAAAACAGATCCTTGCGGTACACCACTAGAAACTAAACTCCAAGATGAACATTTTCCATCAACCACCACCCTCTGTCTTCTTTCAGCTAGCCAATTTCTGATCCAAAGCACTAAATCACCTTCAATCCCATACTTCCGTATTTTCTGCAATAGCCTACCATGGGGAACCTTATCAAACGCCTTACTGAAATCCATATACACCACATCCACGGCTTTACCCTCATCCACCTGTTTGGTCACCTTCTCGAAAAACTCAATAAGGTTTGTGAGGCACGACCTACCCTTCACAAAACCGTGCTGACTATCGCTAATGAACTTATTCTTTTCAAGATGATTATAAATCCTATCTCTTATAACCTTTTCCAACATTTTACCCACAACCGAAGTAAGGCTCACAGGTCTACAATTACCAGGGCTGTCTCTACTCCCCTTCTTGAACAAGGGGACAACATTTGCTATCCTCCAGTCTTCCGGCACTATTCCTGTCGACAATGACGACATAAAGATCAAGGACAAAGGCTCTGCAATCTCCTCCCTGGCTTCCCAGAGAATCCTAGGATCAATCCCATCTGGCCCAGGGGACGTATCTATTTTCACACTTTCCAAAATTGCTAACACCTCCTCCTTGTGAACCTCAATCCCATCTAGCCTCGTAGTCTGTATCTCAGTATTCTCCTCGACAACATTTTCTTTCTCTACTGTAAATACTGATGAAAAATATTCATTTAACGCTTCCCCTATCTCCTCTGATTCCACACACAACTTCCCACTACTATCCTTGATTGGCCGTAATCTAACTCTAGTCATTCTTTTATTCCTGATATACCTATAGAAGGCCTTAGGGTTTTCCCTGATCCTATCCGCCAGTGACTTCTCGTGTCCTCTCCTCGCTCTTCTAAGCTCTCCCTTTAGATTCTTCCTGGATCCTTGTTTTCAAATCGCTCCATGGCCTCACCCCTTCACCCTCTCCTCCAGCCCCACACCTTCCAAGATATCTGCGCTCCACCATTGCCTAGGCCGCAAGTCCCCTCCAAGTCACACACCATCCTGACCTGGAACTATATCGCCGTTCCTTCACTGTCGCTGGGTCAAAATCCTGGAACTCCCTTCCTAACAGCACTGTGGGTATACCTACCCCAAATGGACTGCAGCGTTTCAAGAAGGCAGCTCACCATCACCTTCTCAAGGGCAATTAGGGATGGGCAATAAATGCTGGCCTGGCCAGTGACACCTACATCCCATGAATGAATAAAAAAAAAGTTCAGGAATACCCTTCTTACACCTCTCCACCTTGCTTTCCTCCTTTCAGACGCTCCTTAAAACCTACCTCTTCAACCAAGCTTTTGGCCTAATATCTCTTTTTGTGGCTCGGTGTCATACTTTGTTTTACAATGCTCCTGTAAAATGCCTTCGGATGTTTCATTATGTTTAAGGTGCTATATAAATATAAGTTGTTGTCGTTGTAGCTTCACTCTTGCAAGGCTTGGCTGTAATTTTTAGGCCATGTCGCCTCGTCCTAAATTCCCCAATCAGCAGAAATAGGTTCTCTCTATCTACCCTTAATATTTTGAAAACTTTGATCAAATCACCCCAAAATCATCGAAATTCCAGGGAATACAACCCTAGTTTGCATAATCACGCCTGGTAATTTAACCCTTGGAATCCAGGTATCATTCTGGTGAATTACACTGCACTCCCTCCAAGGCCAATATATCCTTCCTAAGATGTGGTGCCCAGATCTACTCACAGTACTCCAGGTGTGGCCTAACCAAGGTTTTGTATAGCTAAAGCATGACCTCTAGCCCCTTATATTCTAGTCCTCTAGATATAAAGGCCAGCATTCCATTAGACATTGGCGGCGCAGTGGTTAGCACCGCAGCCTCACAGCTCCAACGACCCGGGTTCAATTCTGGGTACTGCCTGTGTGGAGTTTGCAAGTTCTCCCTGTGTCTGCGTGGGTTTCCTCCGGGTGCTCCGGTTTCCTCCCACATGCCAAAGACTTGCAGGTTGGTAGGTTAATTGGCCATTATAAATTGCCCCTAGTAAAGGTAGGTGGTAGGGAAATATAGGGACAGGTGGGGATGTGGTAGGGATATAGGATTAGTGTAGGATTAGTAAAAGTGGGTGGTTGATGGTCGGCACAGACTCGGTGGGCCGAAGGGCCTGTTTCAGTGCTGAATCTCGAAACATTTTCATTATTTTCTGTACCTGTTCATGACATTTTAATGACCTATGTACATGGACTCCTAAGTCTCTTTGTCTCTTTGGACCTCCACTGCTTCTAGCTTTTCACCATTTAGAAAGTACTTTGATCTATCCTTTTTCCCTCCAAAGTGGAGGACCTCACACTTGCGTACAGTGAAATCCATTTGCCTCAGTTTTGCCCAATCACTTCATCTTTTACTATCTCTTTGTAATTCAATGCTTCTATCTACAGTGCACAAAATGCCACCTATCATTGTGTCATCGACAAACTGGGATATATGGCTCTCTATCCCATCATCAATGCCATGAATAAATATAGTGAATAGTTGAGGCCGCAACACAGATCCCTGTTGGACACCTGGTCACAACCCACTAATTATAGTACCTTGCTGTATCTTCTGCTCAGCCAACTTCTTAACCAGGTCAATAATTTGCCCTCAACGTCATGAAATTCCCCGGTCTCTTACGAGGAACTTTGTAGAATGCCTTCTAGAGCCAATATAAATAACGTCCATAGACATCCCACTATCCACTACTTTAGTCACCTCTTCAAAAAATTCAATCAGTTTGTCAGGCATGATCGACCTTTTACAAATCCATATGCAAAAACAAAATACCTCGGGTGCTGGAAATCTGAAAAAGAAACAGGATCAGATTTTATTCTGGCGACAGGGGTCCCAGTGGTGGGCCGAGGTAGGTGGGGCGGGGGTGGGGAATACCCCTTCTCGGCCCTCCATCAGACCCCTGTTGGCATTTAATGGTAGACGGCTAATTAACTGCCCACTGTTAGGGACATCCTCCTGCCTCCAGAATTGCCAGACAATCGGAAGGAACTGAAAGCGCGGCAGTACTGGAGGAGAACCAGGGAGAGGTAAGTGGATTTAGGGTTGTCAGGGCCAGTGTGGCGAGCCCTGGCGATGGGGTTGGGGGAGGGAGGGGTTGGTAAGGTGGGAGATCAGAAGCTCATCTCAGGGTCAAATGTGACACCAAGGCTGCGAACAGACTGGTTTAATCTCAGACTTGTCAGGGAGAGGGATGGAATCAGTAGCTAGGGAACAGAGTTTGGAGTGGGGAGCGAAAACAATGGCTTCAGTCTTACCAATATTTAACTGGAGGACATTTCTGCTCATCTAACACTGGATGTCGGATAAGCAGTCTGATAATTGTCTGGTGCTGTTTGAATGGTCACCTCTAACAAAGTAAATGAAAAGCTCATTACACAATGCTCTGTTTCTTAAATGATGAAACTGAGTTGCGGAGCCCAGGCCCAAAGGAATAAATTTTGTAAGCGTGAGGTGACTGGAATGAAGCCTTGCTACACAGGAGTGCAGATCACAGTAGCAACCTTATAGTGTTTAGTGATTTATCTGCAAGCTCCACACTCATCGATTAAGGCTCTGCGCTGGAAGCCTTGAATTCCAAAATTTACTCCAATGTGCCAAAATTGAAATGAATAAGATATCACCAAATATAAATCATGAACAAACAGTTGGATGACACCAAGCTTAGGTTTTATAAGGTTATCAGAATGAGACAGGTGGGATGGATAGAAGAAAGAGAGGAAAAAAGGATGTAAGTTAACTACCTCAGTATTAGAATATCGTTGATGATCCAAGAGAATCTAAATTGGTACTGGGCTTCCAGCATCACTGTGGCTCAGTGGGCAGCACACTTGCCTCTGAAGTAGATGACTGTATGATTAAATCCCACCCTAGAAACTTAAACATAAAATCTAGGCTGACATTCTAGTGCAGTACGAAGGGAGTGCTGTGCTGTCTTTTGGATGGGATGTTAAACCAAAGTCAAGTCTGCTCTCCTGGATGGACATAAAAGATCCCATGACACTATTTTGAAGAACAGCAAAGGAGTTATCCCTGGCAGCCTGCCTAATATTTTATTTACCCCTTCAATCAGCATCACTGAGAAAAACAGATTATCCTGTCATTCATGGGAGCTTGCTGTGCACAAATTGGCTGCTAGATATCCAATATTGCAACAGTAACATGTTCAAAAGTACTTCATTGGCTGTAAAGTGCTTTGGGACGTCCTGAGGTCATGAAAGGTGCTGTATAAATGCAAGCTTTTTTTTTTCTTTTGCTGCCTTACGTTTGTATTCACATTAATAGTAAACTCACATTAGATCAACACAGCAGGAGAACACCTCACTTCAGAAGAAAAACAGAGACTTCCCACTGGACTCCAGCATATACCTTAGAAGATAAATGTGGAGCACTGTTAATATGAGATCAGAGGGCGGGGCAATCGGTGGCCCCACTTACCAGCTTAACCAAGGTTGCAACATCAGGTAAAAGGACCAGGCGAAGAATCTTCTTTGGCCATTTGATTTAATTCTTTCAAAATAGCCACCCTTCCCTTACTGTATCTGGCTGTTTCTTAAATCAATCCCATGTCTTGGCCTCAATCACCTTTGCTGGCAACCTGTTGACTTGTATAAAATTTTGATTCATTTGTGGGATGTGAGCATCGCTAACTAGGCCAGCATTTGTTACGCATCCCTAAGTGCCCTTGACAACTGAATGGCTTGCCAGGCCATTTGAAAGGGCAGTTAAGAGTCAACCAACCATATTGCTGTGAGTCTGGAGTCACATGTAGAAACATAGAAAATAGGAGCAGGAGTAGGCCATACATTAATGATTGAGATGAGGGAACTGAATGTAATATCTCCAAATTTGCAGACAACACAAAACTGGGTGGGAGGGTGAGTTGTGAGGAAGGTGCAGAGAGGCTTCAGGGTGATTTGGACAAGTTGAGTGAGTGGGCTAATGCATGGCAGATGCAGTATAATGTGGATAAATTCCCCAACATCATTTCTCTACTAGTACTGATTTCTTTCAGTTCCTCTCTCTGACTAAGTCCTGTGTTCCCCAACATTTCTGGTATGATATTTGTGTCCTCCTTTGTGAAGACAGAACCAAAGTATGCATGGTCAGCCATTTCTTTATTCCCCATAATAAATTCCCCTGTTTCTGAATGTAAGGGACTTACATTTGTCTTCACCAATCTATTTCTCTTCACATACCTATAGAAACTTTTACAGTCAGTTTTTATGTTCCCCGCAAGCTTCCTCGCGTATTCTATTTTCCCCTTCTTAATCAATCCCTTGGTCCTCCTATGCTGAATTCTAAACTGCTCCCAATCCGCAGGTCTGTTGTTTTTCCTGGCAAATTTATATGCCAGACAGGGATAAACAATTGTTACAGGTCATCCATGCACTCTTTAAATGTTTGCCATTGCCTATCCACCATCATCCCTTTAAGTAACATTTCCCAATCCGTCATGGCCAACTCGCGCCTCATACCTTCGTAGTTTCCTTTACTAAGATTCAGGACCCTAGTCTCACAATCAACTACGTCACTCTCCATCTTGATGAAGAATTCTATTATATTATGGTCGCTCATCCCCAAGGGGTCTCGTACAACTAGATTGTCAATTATTCCTCTCTCATTACACAACACCCAGTCTAGGATGGCCTGTTCTCTAGTTGGTTCCTCAACGTATTGGTCCGGAAAACCATCCATTTACACTCAAAGAATTCCTCCTCTATGGTATTGTGACTAGTTTGATTTGGCCAATCTATATGCAGATTAAAGTCACCCATAATTACAGTTGTTCCTTTATGCATGCATCTCTAATTACCTGTTTAATGCCATTCCCAACATCACCACTACAGTTTGGGGGTCTATATACAACCCCCACGAACGTTTTTTGCCCCTTAGTGTTTCTCAGTTCTACCCATACAGATTCCACATCGTCAGAGCTAATATCTTTCCTCACTATTGCGTTAATTTCCTCTTTAACCAGCAATGCAACTCCACCACCTTTTGCTTTTTGTCTGTCCTTCCTAAATACTAAATATCCCTGGATGTTCATTTCCCATTCCTGGTCACCTTGCAGCCATGTCACCGTAATCCCGACTATATCATACCCGTTTACATCTATTTGCGCGATTAATTCATCCACTTTATTACGAATGCTCCGCACATTAAGGCACAAAGCCTTAAGGCTTGTCTTTTTGACATTACTTGTCCCCTTCCCACTATTTTTCACTGTGGCCCTGTTTGATTCTGGCCCTTGATTTCTCTGCCTATCACTTTTCTTATTCCCCTTACTCTCTTTTGCTCTTGTCTTTGATCTCCACGCCCCCCCCCCACCCCCCGACTCCTTGCAAAGGTTCCCATCCCCCTGCCATTTTAGTTTAAACCCTCCCCAACCACTCTAGCAAATACTCCCCCTGGGACATCAGTCTTGGTCCTGCCCAGGTGTAACCCGTCCAGTTTGTACTGGTCCTACCTCCCCCAGAACTGGTCAGACCAGATAAGGATGGCAGATTTCTTACCCTAAACGACATTAGTGAACCAGATGGGTTTTTACAACAATCAACAATGGTTTCATAGTCACCATTAGACTAGCTTTTTTAATTCCAGATTTATTAATTGAATTCAAATTTCACCATCTGTGGTGGTGGTGGGATTCAAACCCATGTCCCCAGAGCATTAGCCTGGGCTCTGGATTATAGCCCACTGACATTACCACTACGCTACCACCTCCCAGTGTCCTGCTACTATAGAGTAAACAATGGTACCAGGTTTCTCCAGCCTATGTAATTCAGTAAGTTGCTTCTGAGGTTCCTTTAAAATAGTCGTAAATGCAAGCAAAAAAAATGTACAACACACTAATTAAAAGGTTAAAAACAGCTCATGATGTTCATTTCAGCACCAGATGATCGTGAGTTTTTGTGAGGGCTTTGTGGCATTCGGATCCATCTGTCAAAGTTGATAGAGCGAGGTAGAAAAGTGACAAAGCTTATATCAGGTGAAAAACATGGCAAGAACAGAGTATTCCAACTAGATACGAAGGAGATGCAGCAGAAATGAGAAACCACAAAAAAGCTGGGAAAAGAAACAGAGATTTTTCTGCAAAAGGTAATGCCCAATGCAAAAAAAAAAACTGTGGTCAAATAATATCTTCCATGTAGTCTCATGAGAGAACATGGAAGGGAAACTTACATCAACCATAAATTATATTACCTGACAGCAAAGTATTAGCCATGATTGTGGAGAGGTCCATGATCCATGGCTGACAGACTCAGCTGAAAGAAGCCATGCTGAGGCAAGAAATGGGCATAAACGATGAGCGAAAGAGGGAGGACTAGGGGCAATTCAAACTTTAGTCCTATATGTGTTGGTTATTAATTATTCCATTTCTAAGATAGCCTAATTGTGTAGAAATCTTGGAAAGGGGGGCTTTGAGCACTTCAAACTCACAAAATCACTAAAGCAAATGTAACAGTACTTAGGTATGCATATGTACATATCCAAATACTTATATCAGGGGAGTTTCTGCCGAGCTTCCACCGGCTGTGAGCATGAGTTTTTAACCTTTGACTTTCACTGTAGTTTATTGACACATCAAGGAAACAAAAATCAAATAATAAGTTGCTTCCACTAGTATTTGCTGCTGTCCTCACCCTCACTTCATTAAGAGTAAGAGTAAGTTTCTGTGATATTGATTTATTTTGGCAGTTTATAACGTATTTTAATAAAATGACCAATCACTTTCTCAAGGGAGGAGACAATTTTTATCATGTATTCTGACCAGGGTATGTTCAGAAGCAGCTTATCTAGCATTATGCTATGGCTGGAATTTTACGCCACCCCAGCGGGTCAAATGGTGGCGTGGGGGTGGGGTAAAATTGAGCAACAGGCTCCGGGAGGCCTACCCGCCCCGCTTCCACCTCCGGACAACTTTACGGCGTCGGGCGGGGGGTGGAAAACGGCCCACCTGCCCGAGGCCGATCAAGGCCCTTTAGTGGCCACTTAATGGCCACTTAAGGGCCCTCGCCCGCCTCCACGGGTATTTTACCGATGGTAAGCGGGTGTGCTGGGGATATGAACGGCCGCCCAGCGATAGCTGCCGGCCATTGCACGCCCCGGTGGGGAGGGCATGGCAGCCGGGCACAGGGTGCCCGATTGAGGGCCGCCCCCCACCTCCCAACCCACCCCCGGGAACCAAAACACCCCCCACCCCCCAAACGACCACTCCAGCCTCACCAGGGAAGGATCGATCCCACTGGTGAGGCATGCCCTACTTACCTTCCCTCCTTGATCCACGGCATTGGCTGGGCTGCAGTCCCAGCAGTGGACACCGCTCCCGGTGGCGTTGCTGGGACTAAGAGCTGCCGGCCCGCTGATTGTCTGGCAGCTCACTGAGGCGGGACCTCCTCCCTCAAGTGGGTGGAAGTCCTGCCTGGGGACAATTGAAGCCTGGGGACCCGTAAAATACGAGACGGATCCCCAGGCTAGGCGGAAGCGGGTTTACCACCGACTTTCACATCGGAGTTCGGCTCCCGTCCATCCACCGTAAAATTCCGGCCTATAACAATGCATACAAGACATACTATTCCCTTGAACCATTCAGCTATGATCATTTCAGTTTAAATCACATGAGCCTGGCAGTTACCATTTACATTTGCAAATGTTCATATGAAATCCCTCGGCTCTTTTAAGAGAAGCATTAACCTATTCATTTTATGGCAGCAGTAAACAGCACACTAGTTTAATAACATGTGGTTTAATCATACAAGCTTGTCGTCCATAATTCTTGAACAGGGTAACTATTTGCCAGATTTATAAAATCACATTGTTGGTAGAAGCTACGCCAACCACATCAGGAATTAGGATGTGCGCTCCCACAATATTCTGTTCATTATTGTGGAGCATGTGCCTGGATTCCCAATTCTCATTCCAGCAAGGTGAAGGATTTCTGCTTCAGAACAACATTTCATAATACCAGCCTTCTGCTGTCAGAATTTAGGTTTGCCATAAGTAGAATAAAATTGCATGCACTTTAGCTGTCTGTAACAGTGCTACTATTGTTTTGTCAAGGGCCACAATCTCAAAATACTTATGCATACTGGCTCAGCAACAGACCAGAGATGATGGAGATACAGAAACAAGGCTCATCTGAGTGAATCTGCAAATTTGTACCACATCAGGCCATTTTGCGTTGTGAACTTATGCTTACCAGATTGGGTTGAAACAGTTTAGGTCCATTTCATACAGAACCTTTGCTGCTATCACCTCCCAAATTCCCTAGAAGGATAAAGGCAGCACATGCATCGGAACACCATCACCTCCAAGTTCCCCTCCAAGTCATATACTGTCCCAACTTGAACACATATCACCATTCCTTCATTATTGCTGGATCAAAATCCTAGAACTCCCCATCAAACAGCACTGCTGATGTACCTTTACCACATGGACTACAGAGGTTCAAGAAGAAAGCTCATTACCACCTTATTAAGGACAACTCTGGATGGACAATAAATGCTGGCCATTCTCATATCCTAAGAACAAGCGAAAAAGAAACAGCAGAAGGATCCTGCACTCCCAGTAGGGATTATCGATGTCAGGGAGCAGGTAACGGGAGGTTATTAACAGTTCATGATTGTCTAACAGATTTAATGGGTGGGAGAATCATAACTGCCAATTTTGGGTGGGTTCAGGAGATTCTAGCAATTTGGGCAAGTGGGAACCCAAGATTTGCTCATGGTGATGCAGCCATCCACTGAAGCCTTGCATATACACGGTGTCTTTGCAACTCTCAGTAGGGTCAACGTTGGAGGCCAGTGGTGGGCACAATTGTGGCCCGTGCATTTCAAGGGCCACATTTCTTTTTGTCCCTCTTTTTGTTATTGAGAAATATGGATGAAGGGCCAAAGAATAAAGAGGAAGAAAAAACATCAAGGTTAAAGAACAGTAGGGGAAAAATAAATCAAGCAGCACAGGTTAGGTGACAAAGTAAAAGTCTTTAGACTTTTGGAAAAAGGTAAAACTCGGAGAATGAGTAGGGGAGAATGAAGTGAGGATGAAGGAAGAGAAAGAACATGTAGGACAGTCTATTTGCAGTTGAGGAGAAACAAGAAGGGAACATTTGGTGCAACAATGACCATAGCAGTATCAATGAAATAGAGAAGGACAAGAACGCTTGTGAAAGAGAGGTTGGGAGCTAGGATGTGAGAGAAGGATTAGGTGTGGTGAGATAATGCAATTTGATATGAATTGCATCATTGTGTCATTTGCTTTTAAACAAATAAACTAAAGGATTTGGAAAACTTTTTTTCATGCAGTCACTTAAAATGTGATCAAGAAAAAAAATTGTTATTTTCCCATACTCTCCTTCATCAAAGCAATAAATCTCTTGCTTGCTCACTTTGGTAGCAAAAACAGGAAGGCAGATGAATGTCTGAACAGCTATAAACTGAGAGAGGGGAATATGCAGCGAGACCTGGGTGTTCTCGTACACCAGTCACTGAAGGTAAGCATGCAGGTGCAACAGGCGGTAATAAAGGCAAATGGTATGTTGGCCTTCATAGCGAGAGGATGCGAGTACAGAAGCAGGGATGTCTTGCTGCAATTATATAGGGCCTTGGTGAGACCACACCTGGAATATTGTGTGCAGTTTTGGTCTCCTTATCCGAGGAAGGATGTTCTTGCTACAGATGGAGTGCAGCGAAGGTTTACCACACTGATTCCTGGGATGGCAGGACTGACATATGAGGAGCGATTGAGTCAGTTAAGATTATATTCGCTGGGGTTCAGAAGAGTGAGGGGGATCTCATAGAAACCTATAAAATTCTTAACAGGACTTGACAGTGTAGATGCAGGAAGGATGTTCCCGATGGTGGGGGGAGTCCAGAACCAGGGGTCATAGTCTAAGGATACGGGGTAAACTTTTCAGGACTGAGATGAGGAGAAATTTCTTCACCCTGGGAGTGGTGAATCTGTGGAATTCACTACCACAGAAAGCAGTTGAAGCCAAAACATTGAATGTTTTCAAAAAGGAGTTAGATATAGCTCTTGGGTCTAAAGGGATCAAAGAGTATGAGGCTAAAGCCGGAACAGACTACTGAGTTGGATGATCAGCCATGATCATAATGAATGGCGGAGCAGCCTCGAAGGGTCAAAAAGCCTACTCCTGCTCCTATTTTCGATGTTTCTATGGACATGGCTCCACACTAATCCTCAGCAAATGACTATTCTTTAGCTGCGAGTCTAGACAGTTGGCAGACTATCATAGCCAAACCTAATCCTACCCTCACCTAGTATTCAAACACATGCACTGCCAAGGGGACTGGCAAAGAATGGCACCCCTGGCAGATTTTACACACTCTAGCTCTGGGGCACTGAGGCTAATAGTACCACTGTCCTGGCTCAAACCTGTTAACTCAGTACAGTCACAGAATTAAAGCTGGGACCTTTCTGGTACCTAGAGTTCAGCTACTCGCTGCTTTAGCCAGATGAGTCATGAGGCAAGCCGAGAAATCTTTTTGTAACAATGGAACTGCTCTATTGTATTTCTCTCCCTTTTAAATATACTGCAAGGGTAATTTGCATAAATCAGCATAATAACATGTTAATTGAATACAGTGTGAACTCAACAGGTGCAAAGCTTAGATCCATCTCACATCTAACTCACAGCAGGCTGGTTAAAAAAAAAATTATAGGCCGTTGTTATCATGTCTTGTAATAAACATGAGCAGTGCTTGGGCCTGGCATGATTTATAACCTTCATTTCGCAACAAACAGCAGAAAATCACCATGCAACGAATAAATATCTATTATTGTCACTTATGCATGGACAATGTTATTATGTTTAATCTATTAGTAGGAATGCTCACGGGTGAGTCGTTAAGATTAGAAATCCCTTTTATGGACAGCACCAGTTTCCAAATTACCACCAGCAACTAACAAATTTGTTAATTGAGTTTTGATAACGGCTAATAGCAGCTGGATCAGACTCTGGAATGTGCCCAGAGGATAAGATGAAGGCAGGCAATTTAGTCATCCAATCATTGAGTCATAGTCAAAGTCATAATGGCACAGAAGGAGGCCATTCGGTCCATCAAGTCCATGCTAGCTCTCTGTAGAGCAATCCAATCAGTCCTATTACCCAGCTCTATTTCCGTAGTCCTGCAAGTTTAGTTCCCTCAAGTATCCATCCAATTTCAATTTGAAATCATTCATTACCTCTGCTTCCACCACCCTCGTAGGCAGTGAGTTCCAGGTCACTACCACCTTCTGCATAAAAGAATTCTTCCTCACATCCTGCTTTTCTTTGCCTACCCTATCTAAACCTGTTATAATCTTGTACACCTCTATTCAATCTCCCTTCAATCTCCTTTGCTCCAAAGAGAACAACCCCAGGTTTTCCAACCTAACCTTGTAGTTTAGAATTTAGAATTTAGAACATTACAGCGCAGTACAGGCCCTTCGGCCCTCGATGTTGCGCCGACCTGTGAAACCATCTGACCTACACTATTCCATTTTCATCTATATGTCTATCCAATGACCACTTAAATGCCCTTAAAGTTGGCGAGTCTACTACTGTTGCAGGCAGGGCGTTCCACGCCCTTACTACTCTCTGAGTAAAGAAACTACCTCTCACATCTGTCCTATATCTATCACCCCTCAACTTGAAGCTATGTCCCCTCATGTTTGCCATCACCATCCGAGGAAAAAGACGCTCACTATCCACCCTATCTAACCCTCTGATTATCTTATATGTCTCTATTAAGTCACCTCTCCTCCTCCTTCTCTCCAACGAAAACAACCTCAAGTCCCTCAGCCTTTCCTCGTAAGACCTTCCCTCCATACCAGGCAACATCCTAGTAAATCTCCTCTGCACCCTTTCCATAGCTTCCACATCCTTCCTATAATGCGGTGACCAGAACTGCACGCAATACTCCAGGTGCGGTCTCACCAGAGTTTTGTACAGCTGCAGCATGACATCGTGGCTCGGAAACTCGACCCCCCTACTAATAAAAGCTAACACACCATATGCCTTCTTAACAGCCCTATTAACCTGGTTAGCAACCTTCAGGGATTTATGCACCTGGACACCAAGATCTCTCTGTTCATCTACAGTACCAAGAATCCTCCCATTAGCCCAGTACTCTGCATTCCTGTTACTCCTTCCAAAGTGAATCATCTCACACTTTTCCGCATTAAACTCCATTTGCCATCTCTCAGCCCAGCTCTGCAGCCTATCTATGTCTCTCTGTACCCGACAACATCCTTCGGCACTATCCACAACTCCACCGACCTTAGTGTCATCTGCAAATTTACTAACCCACCCTTCTACACCCTCTTCCAGGTCATTTATAAAAATGACAAACAGCAGTGGCCCCAAAACAGATCCTTGCGGTACACCACTAGTAACTAAACTCCAGGATGAACATTTGCCATCAACCACCACCCTCTGTCTTCTTTCAGCTAGCCAATTTCTGATCCAAAGCTCTAAATCACCTTCAACCCCATACTTCCGTATTTTCTGCAATAGCCTACCGTGGGGAACCTTATCAAACGCCTTACTGAAATCCATATACACCACATCCTCTGCTTTACCCTCATCCACCTGTTTGGTCACCTTCTCGAAAAACTCAATAAGGTTTGTGAGGCACGACCTACCCGTCACAAAACCGTGCTGACTATCTCTAATGTCAAACTCCTTCATCCCTGGAACGATTCTGGTAAATCACCTCTGCAGCCTCTCAAGGACCCCTACATTCATCTTAAAGTGTGGTGACCAGAACTGGATGCAATACTCCAGTTGTCACCTAATCAGAGCTTTATAAAGGTTCAGCATAACTTCCCTGCTTTTATACTCAATGCCTCTATTTATGAAGCCCAAGGTCCCACATGCTTTACTAACCACTCTCTCAATATGTTCTGCTTCCTTCAAAGATCTGTGCACATGGAGCCCCAGGTCCCACTGACCCTGCACACTCTTTAGAACTGTACCAACTGTATATTGCATTTACCTATCCATTCTGCCAATTGCATAACCTCACACTTCTCTGTATTAAATCTGCCACTTGTCTGCCCACTGGCCTATCTATATCCTGTTGCAGTCGATTCTTATCATCCTCACTTTCTACCAAGTTTGACATCACAGGTAAATTTTGAAATTTTACTCTGTATTCCAATATCTGGGTCATTTATATATGTCAAAAAAACAGTAGTTCGAGCACTGACCCTTGAGGAACACTGCTGTCTACCATCCTGCAGTCTGAAAAACAACCATTGACCACGATTCACTGTTTTCTGTCCTTAAGGCAATTTTTTGTCTAAGCTGACACTAACCTTCCTATTCCATGAGCTTCAATTTTGGCAACCAGCCTTTTATGTGGTACTTTGTCAAAGACTTTCTTAAAATCATAAAGACAACATCCATTGCTTTCCCTTCATCAACCTTCTCTGTTACTTCAACAAAAAAACAATTAGATTAGTCAAGCATGATCTGCCTTTTACAAATCTGTTGATTTTCCCCTGATTATTGTTTCTAAAACCTTACCCACCACAGATGTTAAACTGATGGGCTTGTAGTTCTACGAAAGTCCTTAAACACTTTCTTGAATAAGGGGGTCACATTGGCCATTCATCAATCCTCTGACACCGCCCCCGTATCTAGGGAAGATTGGAAGATTAGGGTAAGCCCTTCCACTATCTCTATCCCCACTTCCTTTAGCAATATGCGATGCAAGTCATCCAAACCAGCTGACTTATCCACTCTAAGCATAGCCAACCTTTCCAGTACCTCCTGCCAATCAATTTTCACCTCATCTATTACCTCCACCAATTCAGCTTCGACTGATATTCTGCCAGCATCCTCTTCCTCAGTAAACATTGATACAAAGTACTTATTAAGTATTGCAGCCTTGCCTTGCACATTGAAGCATATATCGCCCTGTTTGTCCCCAATAGGCCCCTCCCACTTCCTACTACCTGCTTACTATTTACATGCCAGTAGAAGATTTTTGGGTTCCCTTTTATGTTACCTGCCATTCTAATTTCATATTTTCTCTTTGCTAGTCATAATTTCCTCTCCATGTTACCTCTCAACTTATTGGATTTGGCCTGGTTCTCACTTGAAGAACTCACCTGGCATGCATCATACACCCGCATTTTTGTTTCATCATATTCTCTGTCTCCCTCATCATCCAAGGAGTCCTGGCTTTGGTTCCTTTACCTTTTACCCAAGTTGGAATGTACTTAGCCTGTACCTGAAACATCTCCTCCTTAAAGATCACCCATTGTTCCATGACAGATTTTCCGAAAAATCTTTGGTTCCATTTTAGCCTGGCTAGATCCCCTCTCCTCGCTTCGAAGTTAACACTCTTCCAAATTAGAAGTTCTACTTTAGCTTGTTCCTTGCTCTTCTCCATTGCTAATCTAAACCTTATGATACAATGATCATTGTTATCCAAGTCATCCCCTACAGACACTTGGCTTACTTGGCCCACCTCATTCCCCAGCATCAGATCTAGCAATACCTCCTTCCTAGTTGGACCGAGAACATACTGGTCAAGGAAGTCCTCCTGAACACATTTCAGAAATTCCTCCTCCTCCTTACCCTTTATTCTAACATTATCCCAAATGATATTTGGGCAATTATCTTCTTTCTTCTTTGGCTTCCTTGTCTCGAGAGCCAATGGGTAAGCGCCTGGAGGTGGTCAGTGGTTTGTGGCTATAAAGGCCAATTCTAGAGTGACAGACTCTTCCACAGGCGCTGCAGATAAAATTGGTTGTCGGGGCTGTTACACATTTGGCTCTCCCCTGGCGCTTCTGTCTTTTTTCCTGCCAACTGCTAAGTCTCTTCGACTCGCCAGACTTTATCCCCGCCTTTATGGCTGCCCGCCAGCTCTGGCGATCACTGGCAACTGACTCCCACGACGTGTGGTCAATGTCACAGGACTTCATGTCGCGTTTGCAGACATCTTTAAAGCGGAGACATGGACGGCCGGTGGGTCTGATACCAGTGACGAGCTCGCTGTACAATGTGTCCTTGGGGATCCTGCTATCTTCCATGCGGCTCACATGGCCAAGCCACCTCAAGCGCCGCTGGCTCAGTAGGGTGTATATGCTGGGGATGTTGGCCACCTCGAGGACTTCTGTGTTGGAGATATGGTCCTGCCACCGGATGCCAAGTATTCTCCAGAGGCAGCGAAGATGGAATGAATTGAGATGTCGCTCTTGGCTGACAGACGTTGTCCAGGCCTTGCTGCCGTAGAACAAGGTACTGAGGACACAGGCTTGATATACCCGGACTTTTGTGTTCCGTGTCAGTGCGCCATTTTCCCAAACACTCTTGGCCAGTCTGGACATAGCAGTGGAAGCCTTTCCCATGCGCTTGTTGATTTCTGCAACGAGAGACAGGTTACTGGTGATAGTTGAGCCTAGGTAGGTGAACTCTTGAACCACTTCCAGAGCGTGGTCGCCAATATTGATGGATGGAGCATTTCTGACGTCCTGCCCCATGATGTTCATTTTCTTGAGGCTGATGGTTAGGCCAAATTCGTTGCAGGCAGCCGCAATCCTGTCGATGAGTCTCTGCAGACACTCTTCAGTGTGAGATGTTAATGCAGCATCGTCAGCAAAGAGGAGTTCCCTGATGAGGACTTTCCGTACTTTGGTCTTCGCTCTCAGACGGGCAAGGTTGTTCAACCTGCCATCTGATCTTGTGTGGAGGAAAATTCCTACTTCTGAAGACTTGAACGCATGTGACAGCAGCAGGGAGAAGAAAATCCCAAACAGTGTAGGTGTGAGAACACAGCCCTGTTGCATGCAACTCAGGATAGGAAAGGGGTCTGATGAGGCACCGCTATGCTGAATTGTGTCTTTCATATTGTCATGGAATGAGGTGATGATACTTAGTAGCTTTGATGGACATCCGATCTTTTCTAGTAGTCTGAAGAGACCACGTCTGCTGACGAGGTCAAAGGCTTTGGTGAGATCAATGAAAGCAATGTAGAGGGGCATCTGTTGTTCGCGTCATTGCTCCTGCAGCTGGCGAAGGGAGAACAGCATGTCAATGGTGTATCTCTCTGCTCGAAAGCCACACTGTGCCTCAGGGTAGACATGGTCAGCCAGCTTCTGGAGCCTGTTTAAAGCGACGCGAGCGAAGACATTCTCCACTATGCTGAGCAGGGAGATTCCACGGTAGTTGATGCAGTCACCGCGGTCACCCTTGTTCTTATAGAGGGTGATGATACTGGCATCACGCATGTCCTGTGGTACTGCTCCCTCATCCCAGCACAGGCAAAGTAGTTCGTTGAGTGCTGAAAATATAACAGGCTTGGCACTCTTGATTATTTCAGGGCTAATGCCGTCCTTCCCAGGGGCTTTTCCGCTGGCTAGAGAATCAATGGCATCACTGAATTCCGATTTAGTTGGCTGTACGTCCAGCTCATCCGTGACTGGCAGAGGCTGGCCTGCATTGAGGGCGGTCTCAGTAACAACATTTTCTCTGGAGTACAGTTCAAGGTAATGCTCCACCCAGCGGTCCATTTGCTTGTGTTGGTCAGTGATTGTGTCCCCTGATTTAGATTTGAGGGGGGGGGTGCGATCTTCTTGATGGTTGGCCCAAAAGCTTTCTTAATGCCATCATACATTCCTCTGCTGTTTCCGGTGTCAGAGGCCAGCTGAATATGACTGCACAGGTGTTGCCAGTAGTCATTTGTGCAGCGCCTGGCTGTTCTTTGTGCAGAGCTTCTGGCTGCTTTAAGTGCTACAGATGTTAACTCGCTGGGGGCTTTCTTGTAGTTCAACAGTGCAATGCGCTTAGCGGCTATGACAGGTTCCAGCTCTTCAATATGAGATTGAAACCAGTCTGCATTCCGCTTCACACATTTGCCATAGTGGTCATTGCTGAGTCATAGATGGCGTCTCCGATGCGGGCCCCGTGGTCTCTGCATCCCCTGTAGGAGTGTTTTGAAGGGCTTTTTCAAGTGAATTTAGAAACTTATGCAACAGCTGTGGATGAGAAATTCTGCTAGTGTTGATGCACGGGTGGCCCTTCTGCTTGGAGTGATGTAGCTTCTTTGGTTTGAGTCTAACCTTGCTGCACACCAGGGAGTGGTCGGTGTTGCAGTCTGCACTGTGGAAGCTGTGTGTGATTTGAACACTGTTTATAGAGGCTCCCCTTGTGACGATGAGGTCCAGCTGGTGCCAACGACGTGATCTTGGGTGTCTCCATTGAACCTGGTGACAGGGTTTAGTATGAAAGAATGAGTTGGTGATGCAGAGGTCATGATAGGTACACAACTCAAGCAGTCTCTGTCCATTCTCATTCATCCTTCCAGTGCCATAGCGCCCAAGGCAGGAGGACCATGAGTCATGGTCCAAATCTGCCCCAAATCTGGCATTAATGTCCCCCAGCAGGAACAGGTGTTCGGTATTGGGGATGCTACGAATGATATTATGGAGTTCCTCATAGAACTGGTCTTTAGCTTCAGGTGGGGAGCAGAGTGTTGGAGCATAGATGCTGAGTAGGTGTACTGGACCAGAGGCGGTGAACAGTCGGATGGTCAGTACGCATTCCGAGCCATCTGAGGGTGGCTCTATCATGCTGAGCAAAGAGTTTCTGATGGCGAAGCCCACTCCACGCTGTCTTGGTTCTTCCGGATCCCTACTCTGCCAGTCGAAGGTATACTTTTGCTCTCTTAGAGATCCGCTCGGAGGGAGGCGTGTCTCCTGAAGTGCTGCAATGTCCACATTAAGTCTATTGAGCTCGTTGTTAATGATGGCGGTCTTCCGCAAAAAGTTGATTTGTGTAAGGTCTTCCGACACATAGTTCTGACATTCCAGCTTGCAAAACCAAGGGCTGGTACCTTCTTTCCTTTTTTTGTAGTGCTGTTTGGTGCGGTGTTACAGTCCACTTGTTGGGCAATGACCGAGCTCCAAGCACCCATTGAAGCAGGTGGACTGTGGCGGGACAGAACCTTACTGACCGGGGGCTGCGCGTTTTGAGGCAGGCAGTAGCTGTCCAGTGAGATGCGATGACCTCTCCCACCGACAAAGGCAACCCGTGGCGCCCAATCTCTACACCAAGTGAGCTGGACTTATAACCTGTAACTGCTGCCTTCCGTGTTGTTTTGGCCTCTGTGAGACGACTATGGAGTGACCTCTCCATGGCGCGTGCCTGGGCGGATGTATGGAGGTTGTGAGTTGCCCAAGCATCAAAACCCCCCTCTCGGCCTTCCTGGTGGGGTCCAAAGGAATGCAGAGCATGATGTTTGGCACCGGTATGGCTGCAGGAACTGCTGGAAGCATGCCAAAGGTGACACATGACCGCCTTCGGGGTTCCGCTCCAGATTTTCTGTTCGGGTTTACTCCCTTAGCCTTGGTCTCTTCCGAAACGCCCACAAGGCAGTGGGGTTGTTAGGGTCCCTGCTCAGGGATAGGTGGATGCTGGTGGGAGGAGGTGGGGGGCAAGGGGGTGCGGGGGAGGGAGGGGTGCAGTGGGAAGGGGTGGAGGGAAGGAGGTGCGAGGGGGGTGAGCTGGGAGGGAGAGGTGGGTGGTGGAGGAAGGGGCTGCAGGTGATAAAACATTTCATCAGCTCCCACCATTGTCACCCAATATCACCACTCTGTAGTTCTTGCACATCTCTGTGATTTCCCTGCAGATTTTCTCCTCTATCTCTCTCTCACTATTTGGAGGCCTATTGAATACCCTTACTTGCATGATAATCCCCGTTTTGCTTCTCAACTCTAACCAAATGGATTCTGTCCTTGCCTAATCAAGGACATCCTCTCTTTCCAACACCACAATGTCGTCGCTAATCAGTACTGCTACCCACCTCCCTTTTCTCCTTCCCCACCTTTTTTGAACACTTTGTATCCTTGAACATTAAGTGCCCAGTCTTCACCATTTTAAGCCACATTTCTGTTATTGCCGTTTTATCATATTCACACATGGCTATTTGTGCTCACCAACCTTATTTACCACACTTTGAGTTTGCATACATGCATTCAAAATCTGTCTTTGTATTCCTCATTATGCTTTTTATTCTCCTCGTATATAATATGGTCCTTCTTCTTTCTCTCGTACTGTGTAACACTCTCCCTTCTTGATCTCCCTTATTCTTCTTTTCTATATCTATATGCTGGTGCCTGCCAATTTACTTTAAACCCTCCCCTACATTACATTTTCCTACATTACAACAGTGACTACACTTCAAAAGTACTTGATTGGCTGTAAAGCGTATTGAAACATCTGGCGGTCGTGAAAGGCGCCATATAATTGCAAGTTTGTTTTTCTTTCTCTCCAACCACCCTGGTGAACCTCCCACGAAGACATTACTACCAGTCCTGTTGAGGTGCAACTCATCCCTTTTGAGTAGGTGCCTCCTGCCACAGAAATGGTCCCAATGTCCCAAGAATCTGAAGTCCTCCGTCCTGCACCATACTTCAAGTCACGCATTGATCCTCCCTATCTTCCTCTTTCTACTCTCACTGGTTTATGGCACTTGGAGTATTCCAGAGATTACTACCTTCGAGGTCCTACTTTTTAACTTCCTCACTAGCTCCTGAAAATCTAGCTGGGATTTTATTCTGGTAACGTGGGTTTCGACGTCCAGAAAAAGCGATGCTAAGATCCCCGCGTCGCCTCTTCTCCGGAAGGCCCACCGAACCTAGTGCCAATCAGGCACTTAAGTGGACATCGGCGGGCCTGCCACAGGAGTTGACCAATCAGAGGCTGGCAGCTGCAGCGCCACCACAGAGGAGGTGGCTGCTGCTGGAGGAGCACCTACTGGAGGCCGAGGAGCATCGCTGGACACAGGCAGGACAGGGCGGGAGGGGTCTCGTGAGGTGGGGGTCATGGGGAAGGGGTGTAGGGGTTTCAGTAGCAAAGGCAGGGGGGTAGTTTTCAGCAGGCTGCCTCCATTCCTGATGCTGAATCCCTCATTCAGACACTGTGCCTTTGAACGATGCCCACAGGCATCCCGAATGCGGGAAGCAGCCCACACGGTTTTCATGCTGTGCTTCCTGTGCGGCGACAGGGCTGCCCACCGCACGGCTAATTGCAGCTGCGGTTGGAAATGGCCCTTAATTGGGGTTAATTGCCCAGTTAAGGGCCTCAATGAGCGGCCGAACGGGAAGGACATTTACAGGCCTTGCCGACCTGGACTAAATTTTGCCGGAGGTGGGATGGTGGCGAGAACAAGCCCCCCCGCCCCCCACACCTAATTTTATTCCCACCCTGCCTCCAAACCCACCACAGGGGAGAGCGTAAAATTCCCCCCTCTGACTGTAGGACCTCAATACCTGATCTTTCTACGTTGTTGGTACTGACATGTACGAACATTTCTGTCCCACTTCCTTCCTCCTGCAAAATATTCAGCATTTCTCTCCGTAATGTCCTTTACCCTGGTACCAGGAAGAAAACACACCATGCAGGACTCATGTTGACAGTTACAAAAATGCCGGTCTGTCCCCTTGACTGTGGAATCTCCTATAATGACTGCATGTTTACTCTTTGCTGTTCCATCCTTGCCCCTCGGTGCCATGGTCTGGACTGCACTCTTTCAAGATGTCGTCACTCCCAGTGATCTCCAGAGTTGAGTACCAGTTTGAGAGTGGCACACACCCCGAAGACTCCAGCCTCTTCCTACTCTTTGTAGCTATGAATGAACTAAAACCTAAAGATTGGTGTTGGGGTGAGAGGAGAGAAATCAGTTTGCTCCCAGCCTGCATATTTTAGCAATAAGACATAAATTTTAAAAGATCTAATTTTAACATCTCAGCCTCTTGCCCCCCTAATGTTTTCGGTGAATTAGAGTTTTGAATCAGACAGTTCAGTTTTCAGCTAGGTTATTTGACCATTTTTGACCCGTAAGTTGAATATCTAAAGTCTGTTTTTAAAATAGGTTATTTTTCTGGGTTGTTCATGGAGGCGGCTCGATTGTCAATGTTAAATAAATGGAGAATAATTTTACAGAGATAAGGGGAACGTTAAGAACAAAGAACAAAGAACAGTACAGCACAGGAACAGGCCATTCGGCCCTCCAAGCCTGCGCCAATCTTGATGCCTGCCTAAACTAAAACCTTCTGCACTTCCGGGGTCCATATCCCTCTATTCCCATCCTATTCATGCATTTGTCAAGATGCCTCTTAAACATCGCTATCGTACCTGCTTCCACCACCTCCCCCGGCAGCAAGTTCCAGGCACTCATCAGCCTCGCACATCCTCTCTAAACTTTGCCCCTCGCACCTTAAACCTATGTCCCCTAGTAACTGACTCTTCCACCCTGGGAAAAAGCTTCTGACTATCCACTCTGTCCATAACTTTGTAAACCTCTATCATGTCACCCCTCCACCTCCGTCGTTCCAGTGCAAACAATCCAAGTTTATCCAACCTCTCCTCATAGCTAATGCCCTCCAGACCAGGCAACATCCTGGCAAACTTCTTTTGTACCCTCTCCAAAGCCTCCACGTCCTTCTGGTAGTATGGCGACCAGAATTGCACGCAATATTCTAAGTGTGGCCTAACTAAAGTTCTGTACAGCTGCAGCATGACTTGCCAATTTTTATACTCTATGCCCCGACCGATGTAGGCAAGTGTGCCGTATGTTAGTATTAGGTTAGTACATAAAAAACATTAACAGTACAAACCCAAAGTTAAACATCATTAGTTCGTAGACCTTCAGATGAATAAAAGAAAAACATTAAAAAATGATAGCAACTGATTATTCACAAATGCAAACAATTGGCAGGTGTATAATCAGAGCTCTTTCAGACAGAATGGGAAGTGAAAGAAACATAATGTTGGAGAAATGCAAACTCATAACCCTGATCCAAGCCTTCATTCCTGTCCATTCTAAGGATGAGCTGGTCAAAGCATAAGATCTGAGCAACTGTTTCTGTTCTACCTCCCTTTAGACTAGGAGATGCAAAATACACATATTTGAACAGCAGTGCTGCCCCATTCTGTCACTACACTAGCAATTGCCTGTTACCTGAATATGCTTCTGGTATCCCATACATCCAAGTGCAGTTTTGAGTCTGTTTTTAACAGTGAGGTGAGTGACCAATGGTGGCTATCCTACCCAATTACATCTCTGGTGAGTGGGAAAGGTGCAGCACCATGCATGTGTTCCCCATTTCATTGGTAACAACCAAGTGTCAGAGGAACTTCTGATGATTGAAAGAGCTGTTGGGATAGTCAGCCATAGTGATAGTGATTCAAAATATCTGTCAGTACATTCAGCCAACCTGGGTTCTTAAATGTTTCAAAGTAGAGCAATTATACTTCAAACTGTGTAATGCTCACAGAGGTCTTCAAGCAACAGGTTTGTAATTTGTTATAATTGTCAGCTTTGTTTGGCATCAGTGAAGCACCAATGTCGAACATGCACTATAATTGGGCTTGAATGGCTCTTCCTGTTTTTCATTTACTAATTTGTATTTTTTTTAACTGGAGGAGGATCACATGACTTCTAAAGCAGTGGCACTAGGATTTAAATTGCCGACGAATACAATGGGATCTGCCAGCTTATATTGATACTATAAAATACTGTAATTATCTAAGATTGAAGCTGAGGCCCCAGCTACCCACTGCTGTCCATGCAGTTCTGGACCAATTCCCAAAGAGTGGTTGAGAAATGGCTCTCCTTCGGATTTACCCTTTCTTCCTGCAAGGAAGCACTTAATCTCCACTCACCATCTCCATGCAGCAACAGACTTTAATTGGGAGTCTGTGACACGAGTGTTTGTGATTGTGCCCCAAGGGCTGATGTTCCATTCAAAGAGTTGAAGCTCTAAAAGAGTAAAACTAAATGGGCACCAAACAGCAGATGGCAATCAGTGAAATGCACAGGATTTTTTTTTACCTTCCTTCAATTTTTCCCTTGTTTTCGGCTTTTCCTAATGGAGCCAAAATTGGTCTTTGGTCAAAGTGTAAAATGAGCATTAGATAATTGGCAGGTTAATTTACACCTAGGCCAGTTTTCTTTTCCATTGACTTTGCTGGTAAAAAGGGCTGTCAATTCACAATTGCACATTCTACTAAAGAACAATTTCATACTTAATGACTCATGTTAAGGTACAACCCTTCAGTATATCAGCATTCCAGTACTTCACAATTTTTCACGTGATAGCTGACTGTTCTCATATGGAATGCTTCACAACAAAGCTCGATCTTGTTCTGACTCAATGTCTTTGCATTCTCACTTCCCAGCAAGGGTCACTGGATAGTGATCAGGAATGGGAGCCTTGGCTGACTTTTCTCCTCCCAGCCAGGGGCATTTAGTGCCGTTGTAGAGGTCACATCTGTACCTTCTCTGGGATCAGCTTCCTTGGGACATTTTACTATGTTAAAGTGCTATATAAATGCAAGTTGATGTTGTTGGTGTGAGATAAGAACAATGAGAACGATGGCTAATTCCCATCTTCAGCCCAGAAACAATAATACCCATTGATTTATCCATCTACCCCCATGGCTGACATTAAACAACTTCTCAGATCAAACTCAAGATTTCACTGGCCTATACCACATCACTTGTTGCATTTTCCCACTCAGCCAACAGGAATCCCAGAGCCTTGAAATTTGATAAGGCCTGAAATCAGACACGAGGATCGCATATGCGATTAACCCTCGCCTGCTGCTTTCAAGACAGGCAGCACACAAACCCGGGCTACCTGCTTGCAGTGTACAGGTAGCAGTAAGTGTGCTGTTGACTGGCCGCACAACTGAGTAGGAGGTGCAAAATCATACAAGGCGAGCACTACTTACAGCCAGTCTGCACCTTTTAAAGGGGAAGTGCATTCTGGCTGCAGCAAGTACTAGAAAACTTGTTGTAGAAGAGAGTGTGAGGAAAAAGAGCACTGAATTGATGGTGCAACATGGCAGCGAAAGAGCTCCAAGATTTTCTGGCACTGTACTGGAAGCCTTGATCGAGGAGCTGCAGAAGAGGAGAGATGTCATCTATGTACAGGGGGTTGGGGGCCCTCCAGACAAACTCTCAGAAGGCAGTGGGAGCAGATAGCTGTGATGGTCAACTACAGGAGTGTAACCCCGAGGACCTGGATGCAGTGCTGTAAGAATGTTCAATAGCCTCACACGAGTGGTCAAACTTTGTGAATGTATTTTCAAATGCCATATCAACTGCATCACTAACCTCACACACTGCTCAATGCATCACACCCCCAGTACTCAGCTACCAATAATCTCCATCAATCATGACTCAAACCCAACATTCATGGCTTCACCTCACCCTCACACATTTAGCACTGCTGCAAGCCTCACACTTGTATCTCACAGCTTGCACACACTGCCAGCTATTCAACCATGACAGCCACATCACCCAAACACATTGCACCACATTCACTGACAAACTTTCCTTTCTCTCTTGCAGGACAAGGTGACGCATAACCTCAGGCAACAGGAGCTAACCAGCGAGGAACATTCACACCTGCCTGTCCCTGCCCTGATGGAGGAGACAGTTTTCCCCATCAGAAGAAGGCGGCTTATGTTAGGATGAGACGTGAAGGCTCAGTTAGGGCGCTTGAGAGCTACAAGCTAGCCAGGAAGGATCTAAAGGGAGAGCTAAGAAGAGCAAGGAGAGGACACGAGAAGTCATTGGTGGATAGGATCAGGGAAAACCCTAAGGCTTTCTATAGGTATATCAGGAATAAAAGAATGACTAGAGTTAGATTAGGGCCAATCAAGGATAGTAGTGGGAAGTTGTGTGTGGAATCAGAGGAGATAGGGGAAGTGTTAAATGAATATTTTGCGTCAGTATTTACAGTAGAGAAAGAAAATGTTGTTGAGAATACTGAGATTCAGGCTACTAGGCTAGATGGGATTGAGGTTCACAAGGAGGAGGTGTTATCAATTTTGGAAAGTGTGAAAATAGATAAGTCCCCTGGGCCAGATGGGATTTATCCTAGGATTCTCTGGGAAGCTAGGGAGGAGATTGCAGAGCCTTTGTCCTTGATCTTTATGTCGTCATTGTCGACAGGAATAGTGCCGGAAGACTGGAGGATAGCAAATGTTGTCCCCTTGTTCAAGAAGGGGAGTAGAGACAGCCCTGGTAATTATAGACCTGTGAGCCTTACTTCGGTTGTGGGTAAAATGTTGGAAAAGGTTATAAGAGACAGGATTTATAATCATCTTGAAAAGAATAAGTTCATTAGAGATAGTCAGCACGGTTTTGTGACGGGTAGGTCGTGCCTCACAAACCTTATTGAGTTTTTTGAGAAGGTGACCAAACAGGTGGATGAGGGTAAAGCAGTGGATGTGGTGTATATGGATTTCAGTAAGGCGTTTGATAAGGTTCCCCACGGTAGGCTATTGCAGAAAATACGGAAGTATGGGGTTGAAGATGATTTAGAGCTTTGGATCAGAAATTGGCTAGCTGAAAGAAGGTGGTGGTTGATGGCAAATGTTCATCCTGGAGTTTAGTTACTAGTGGTGTACCACAAGGATCTGTTTTGGGGCCACTGCTGTTTGTCATTTTTATAAATGACCTGGAAGAGGGTGTAGAAGGGTGGGTTAGTAAATTTGCAGATGACACTAAGGTCGGTGGAGTTGTGGATAGTGCCGAAGGATGTTGTAGGGTACAGAGGGACATAAATAGGCTGCAGAGCTGGGCTGAGAGATGGCAAATGGAGTTTAATGCGGAAAAGTGTGAGGTGATTCACTTTGGAAGGAGTAACAGGAATGCAGAGTACTGGGCTAATGGGAAGATTCTTGGTAGTGTAGATGAACAGAGAGATCTTGGTGTCCAGGTGCATAAATCCCTGAAGGTTGCTACCCAGGTTAATAGGGCTGTTAAGAAGGCATATGGTGTGTTAGCTTTTATTAGTAGGGGGATCGAGTTTCGGAGCCACGAGGTCATGCTGCAGCTGTACAAAACTCTGGTGAGACCGCACCTGGAGTATTGCGTGCAGTTCTGGTCACCGCATTATCGGAAGGATGTGGAAGCTATGGAGAGGGTGCAGAGGAGATTTACTAGGATGTTGCCTGGTATGGAGGGAAGGTCTTACGAGGAAAGGCTGAGGGACTTGAGGTTGTTTTCGTTGGAGAGAAGGAGGAGAGGTGACTTAATAGAGACATATAAGATAATCAGAGGGTTAGATAGGGTGGATAGTGAGCGTCTTTTTCCTCGGATGGTGATGGCAAACACGAGGGGACATAGCTTCAAGTTGAGGGGTGATAGATATAGGACAGATGTGAGAGGTAGTTTCTTTACTCAGAGAGTAGTAAGGGCGTGGAACGCCCTTCCTGCAACAGTAGTATACTCGCCAACTTTAAGGGCATTTAAGTGGTCATTGGATAGACATATGGATGAAAATGGAATAGTGTAGGTCAGATGGTTTCACAGGTCGGCGCAACATCGAGGGCCGAAGGGCCTGTACTGCACTGTAATGTTCTAAAAAAAAACTGGAGCAGCCATGACCATTGAAGATGACGGTATTCTCATACCTAATCCTCCTTCTCACATCCCACCTCCCCCATGATTTACAAAGTGCTGAGGGTGTAAGCATGCATCTCTTGTGTCCCCCCACACCTCACCTCAACACAATCCTAGCCTTCTGCTTTCTCCTTTCAGATAAACAAGAACTGCAATCAAGCCAGGCAGTGATGGAAGAAAAGGAGGCGGAAGAGCAGGAAGATGAAGAAGAAAAACCATCATTCACCCTCACACTTACAGCCACCAACTCATATACTGACACTGCATGTACTTTAGAGGATAGCTTAGAGGCAGGATCTGCATGTTGTGAGACTCCAGGCATGAGTGACCTACAGCCAGAAAATGGACAAGGGTAATTCAGCTTGCCAGAGGACAAGGCTGCACATGAGCTCTGCTGCAGAGGATTTAGATGAGGACTTTAATCAAGCAGCCCACAGAAAAAGGCTGATGGGCATACACCAACTTGGCACAGGGCTTTGCGCAGAACTTGGAACCCATCCTTTCCAATGTGGAAATGGTGGCCAACTCCATTAGCACACAAGCATCTGATGGCCAATGTCTTAGCTTCCATTGCAGTACAGCATCTGGCTGCTCTAGTAGAAGCACAGACCAAAGTCATACAATGTCAGCTTGCTGCCATGCAATCTCAGATTTCTGCCATCACAGCTGCGGATACCAGTGCGCAACCGGGCTTCCATGCTCACACAGCGTGTCATCAGTCTGTCCTCCAACACATTGCTAGGATTGCTGAGGCACTACCCCGTTAGAGTGGGATAACACTGCACAGGAACGTTAGGACAGGCAAAGGTCTTTGGAAGGCAGGAAAAGGCACATGGAAGACAGGCACTAACGGAATGCACAAGTTGACTTTTGTATGGAATATTGGATGGTTGATTGATAAATTTGGTTTGGAAAATTTGTTTAGTGGTGGCTTTTATTTCAGCATTGTTGCCAAGAGGACGCTGTGATGGTCAGTAACAGAGGGAAGTTAAGGTGAATGGGGAATTGGGGTTCTGTTCACTGGTACCACAGCCAGATGAGCTAATCATGGACAGTCTGGCCAGAAAGGGAATCTGTCCGTTGCTTCCTCTCTTCCTACTCTGGCTCTACCTCTTCTTCCTTCTTCTCTTTCAGTCCTAGTGGCAAAGGCTAAGCCCTCATAAGGGCAAGGCTGTGCAGCATGCATGGTGAAATGTGGCATGCACTCTGCTGAAGGGCTCCTCCAGAACTGTCCAGACAGCAGAAGTGTTGCTTAAGCACCCGAATAGTCTGCTCAATCACATTCCGTGTGGCAGCATGGCTCTAGTTATACGCATGCTGCCCACGTCTGCATGCATTGTGCGTCAAAGTCATGGGGCACGTCAACAGATAACCCTTCTCGCCCAGTAGCCGCCCTCTGGTTTTTCATGGTGGCTCAAATGCAAATGGTACTGTGGACTGCTGCAGAATGAAGGCATCATGACTACTGCCAGGATACCAGGCATAGACCTGCATGATGCACTGAGTATGGTTGCATGGACATTGAGGGAGTCGAATCCCTTCTGGTTGCGGTACCTCTCAAAATTTTACGTGCATTCAAAGCAATGTGCGTGTAGTCAACGGCACCCTACGGAATGGGGAAGCCTGCAATCCAGGCAAAGCCATGTGCTCGCTCTTCCTGCTTTTCCCTGGCCAGAAAGAATGAAATGTATTCAGCTCGCTTGGAATACAGAGCCTTAGTGGATGTCAAACTGGGAGATGTTGAAAATATCGCCTACTCCAGCCTGGAAGCAGCAAGACACATATAAGTTCATGGCTACGGTCACTTTCACAGCTACTGGCAATGATGTCTTCACCATACTCTGAGGCTGCAGTTCAGGCTGCAACAGGTGGCATATTTCAGTGAGCACCTCCTTACTGAAACAGAGACATCTGACACATTGTTCCTCGCTAAGATTGAGATAGGAGAGCTGCTCCCTGAAGATCCTGGGTGGATGTGATCTCCTGCTGAGAGTCCTTCTCCCTTTCCTCCTCCTCCTCCTCTTTGATCAGCTTGTCCTTCTCCGTGTTGCCTCTGCTCATTCTCCCTATCATGCTGTAGGCCAAGGGAGATAGAAACCACTGCACCCATGACTGGGAACAAATGGTCTGAGCAGAAACCAAAGTCTTCACCACATGCTATACCATCCCCTGTTGACCTGAATAACTTTAAATAGCAGCAGAAACCATCAAACACTTCTACAAACTCAGCAGCAGCAACTAGAAATCAATCAACAATTAACCTGAAAGCTGTTGTCGACCCCTTTAAAGAGTGGAAGTGAAAAGCCCTTCCTGTTGTTGAACTCATGTTCAGCTGTACGAGGTTAAGAGAAGGCATTAGCTGGAGTGTTCAGGCCGAAATAGCACAGCTGGCATCAAATCAGTGTTATATGCCGACTGATGTCATGATCTGCCTACTCTGCATACTAGCAGTACACACTCCCTACTCCTATGCTAACACACTTACCAATATGGCTTCCAGTGTCAACTACACCAGAAGTGTATGCACTCAGCACGGACATAATTTTGGGCTCGAGATGGCACCTGTAGCACCAGAAAACTGGGGCTACGCAACCAAATTTTGTGGCCCAGGATTTTTATTTTTACATAAATCATAGCTTTAGATGTCCAGTCTCTGAGAAATGTAAGTGTTAGGAATGCAAACCTGACCAAAAATCATTTTGGCTGACATAGTATGGCAGCTCAAACAATTATGCATTGATCTGGCTAATTTCAATTGAAATCATCAGAAGCTCAAGTAAGTATACAGGCTGGAGCCAGAGAACCATTTAAAATAATTTGGAGTAAGCAGAGGATCCATGGGCTTATGTTGATTCTAATGGGCAAATCCAGTCAAGCGAGTAATGATGAGTTGATGGTGCAAATTTGTTTTGAATGCTCTATGCCCTGGTCTTTAGCAGTGAAGGGTCACCTCAAATCCAAATGGTCATTGAGGAAGCATTTATGTGTTAGAAATCAGTCAATAAAATGCTAAATGTAGAACTAATTAATTGTGCTTTTGCAAATAACAAATGCATTTTAACCCAAAAGGTAGGCCCCTGTGCCAAGGGCTAGTCAGTCCCAAGTGACTTTACAAGCTACATTTGTAGACTTTATTTGGTGGAAAAATAATCTGCATGGTCCTGTGCAAAAACTGAAGTTGGTGACACACTGAATTTTTATTCACTATTCAACAAATCTGTAGACTGTAAGATAAGAAAGCATGAAATGATCAGCCATGATCTTATTAAATGGCGGACCAAGAAAGAGGCCGAATGACAATATTTGATAAGGTGGAGGCCCAGGCCATGTTGCAGATGACCTTGTAAGAGGATAGACAGTTCGAGAAGACAATAGTGACAATATTGAGATTGAAAGGAGTGTAGCCATGACGGTTTAATGCAACAGTGATCAGCTTTGAGAAGAGGGGCAGTTGGGGACGGGTGGGGGGTGGGGGTGCGGGAGGAGAATTGTTATCAGTGTTGAACAATCTCGGCTCGGTGGGCAGATCAGAAACCAGACTAGGGACTTGAACAAAGACAGGCCAGTGCACAAATGGTGGAGAGACACATTCAAGGACCTTGACTAACATTTATCAGATATACAGTACATATTGGTAAACCATTAACCATTCCAAACAATATACACTTACATCACTATGTGACAAAACTACAAGCAAAGATGAAGGATCCAATAATTGTCAGACCAGCACATACAAAATATCATAAATGAAAGTCAGTAACGAAGGAGAGAACTGCAATAAAGCTCATCAAAGTTAAGAATAAAATGTTACTGGCAGCCTGAGATCATAAAGATCATCCTGGTATTTCACCATCAATTAACTTTGGCTCAACAGCAATTGATTCTGTGCTAGTATGAAAATCCAAAGGATATCAAGATTTGAAGAAGGGCAATCCATAAAATGGCCTTACTACATCTTATGTTAGTGATGTTGCAATTCTTTTTAATCATAAATCTTAAATTCCTTTGATAATATAATCTTTGTCAGTGATAATGCCCAAGTGGATCACTGTGCCTCAGAAACATTCATTTACATTGCTGTCAATGCTGAATGATGATTTTTAATTAATCAGTTGGAAACCTAAATTAAACTTTTAAAAGGAAAGTTGGATCCTAAATTCAACTTTAAAAATACAGCAGCTAAGATGGCCACCGCAATTTACATTGGAATACCTCACATTCCAAGGTATCAAATTGGAGACACATATCTGAATAGCCCTCATCCAGAAGCATGCTTGAGCAGTTTGAAGACCTAGCTGGTATCGCTTTTATTAGCAAGACATTCAAAACCATCTTGGGACATTAACACTAGTGGAGACGAACCTCAAGGGGTAATCATTGAAACAATAAGATCTGAGAGAGATTAGAATTCTTAGACTTGGATCTCATTAAAGTGAAAAAGAGAATACATAGGGTTAATCATGTGACAGCCTCTCCATCTGTGTGAACATTAGGAGTTTTTTTTGGACACATCAGACAAGCTTTGAGTTATAACCGTGTAGGACCCCAGTGGTCAGACTCACTCTCTCTCTCTCTCTCTCTCTCTGTTTCTCCAGGCAACATTGAAAGGTTCGAACCCTGGCTGCGGGCTACAAAACATCCAAGTATATCATTGCTGCAGACAGACACTCCAGGGACAAAACCTATTACTGTCTCCAAGAAAACCCTGAACCAGGTTGGAATCTCTACCAACCAGAAACTTCAGGACCACAAATTCATCCGGAAGACAACTGAATTATCAAAATCGACAGACTGTATAATATTTTATTCATTCTGGAGTCTAATCCAAACTATCTGTTCTTCATCACTCTGTAATCTGTGTGTGTGTGTGTGTGTGTGTGTGTGAGTGAGTGAAAGTTGGAGCATAGTTTATTATTTTTACTTAGATCACACTTTGGTTTTAAGTACAATAAACTAACCCCTTTCTTGTTTAAACTCAAGAAAACCTGTCCAATTGGTTCTTTTATGATCATAGCATCTAAAAGGTAAGCACATTCACTATTGAAAAGAAATAAACACTGTTGTGGTCAAACAAGGAGAGAGACAAGAGGGGAGCCTTTCAACCTCTCCTCACCTGATGATAATATTGCAAATAATGTTCGAAAAGTTGGTTGAATGGACCAAGATAGAGGGAGCTGTATACTGCATCTATCCATGCAAAGGCTGACCTGGGTATATTTGATGCTGACATTGGGTGCCTGGTATTAAAAGCATTCTAATCCTCAGGGCTAATCTTAATTCTTATTTATAAGCATAAAATTTAAAAACAAAATCAGCAAGTGAGATTGACATAATATTCTTGTTCCTCTTATTCTTTGCCAGGAGGCAGACAATGTCAGAAATTAGTGGCATGGCCCATTAAATTGAATGCTTGTCAATTGCTGGGAGTGGCTGGGAGGATGAGAGGCTGACCTCCACAGCTGGGGGCTCCCTTTCAGGGAGCTCTCAGAGTGGACAGCGGCTCCTGAGCCCCTCTGCCAGTGAGCCCAGCTCCAGCAGCCACGATGCCTGAGGAAAGTCCTGAACCAATGCAGGAAACCCTCAAGCAGCTGGGGCCCTCCAGGCCTCAGGCAGCCAGAGGACGGCTGCCGAAGTCATCACAGGCCAAGAGGCAGCATGATCAGCAGCCTGTCTCCAGCCCAGCTGCTAGCGCAAGGGTCACACCGCATAGAAACACTTGTAAAGATATGAAGAAAACCACCATGAGACACTTAGGGTATTTAAAATCTGTTGCATCATATAAAGTTCTTTTGTTTTTGAAATTAACCTTCACTGTGTAAAAGTGATTATTCTATCATGCATTAACAGTGCACTGTTGACTTCACCCTTCCCGCTTAGTGGATGCCAATGTAGATACATCCCTCATTTGAATGCGCTGTCCTATGGCCCACAGCACACTTTCAGCTGGGCGCTAGGCATGGAACACAAATAGAAAGGAGGTGACAGATTGAATGCATTGAGGTGAGTCTTTGTTGATTTTACTTTGAATGGCCATCATGGTGGCTGGAAGCGGGTAAGTATGAGATCGTCTCTTGCCTCCTTGGCCCGTCACTCAATCTGCTTGGCCTCGAGTGCAAGGGCTTTCACATCCAGTGCTGCTTGCTCATCTCCGTCCTCAGCATCTTCCTCGTCAGTGGAGGAATGTCATTCAGTCATGTCCTCATCATGCAAGGCCTTTCCCCTCTGCAGTGCTAGGTTGTGCAGAGCACAGCAGACCACAATATGCAAAGCCCTCACTGAGACATACTGCAGGGCTCCACCAGATCGGTCCAAGCTACGGAATCTCATCTTCAGCAGCCCAATAGCCTGCTCAATGGTCACTCGGGTGGACCTGTGGCAAGTGTTGTACCTCTCCTCTGCTGCAGTGCGAGGGTTCCTCACAGGCATCAATTACCATGTCTTCAATGGGTGGCCCTTGTCCCTGAGAATCCATCCTTGAAGGCGAGCGAGGTGGGCCTGAAAAGTTACAGCACCTGGGACTGCCGAAGTATGTTGGCGTTGTGGCTGCTTCCCGGGAAGCGGGCACATACCTGCAGGAAACATTTTCGGTGGTTGCAGACCAGTTGCACATTGATGGAATCAAAATCCTTCCTCTTGCTGAAGGCGTTGTTGGTCCTTGGAGCCTTGATGCAATCTATCACACCTTGCAACCGGATAAATCCAGCGATGGTCCTGAATTCGATACCCCTCTCCACCTGACTGTCAGGGTTGGTCCGGTAGCACACATAGTTGCTGGCCCTATTGAACAGGGCATTGGTCACCTCCTTAATGCCGCCTGGGGAAACCCCACACATGTCCCCAGTGGATCCTTGGAATGGTCCAAAAGCGTAAAAGTTTAGTGCGACTGTGCTCTTCAGGGCCATTGGCTTAGGGTGACCACCACATCTCATAGGTCACAACCCGTCCTGCAACAAGGCGCATAGGTCAGTGACAGCCTCCCTGGAGAGCCGTAATCTTCACTGACAATGCCGCTCGGACATGTGGAGATAGCCGATACGAATCCAGTTCACCCTCTGGCACAGGTGGGCCCTTCTTGGCATGGTCAGCTGCTGGTGCTCTCGACGTGGAGCTTCAGGGACAGACGCAGCTGCCTCTTGGCCCTCCCTCCATCGGAGGCGCCACATCATGCCACAGGGGTCCAAAAAGACAGGATATATGAGACCCATGCCAGGCGACCAGTGGGCCTGCAGAGTGCTGCCGATGCAGAGACAATCCTGCTTTGGCAGCTGTGCCTATGCTACCTCTCCCAGCAGACTCTCTGATGGCCCTCAGTGCCCACCCTCTTATGCAGCAGTATGAGCACCCAACCCTGTCACACAACAGTTTGGACACCTGATACAGCCACCCAAAACCAAAGCCCCCCCCCCTTGCCAACTACCTGAGACCCTGCTCAGTCAGCATTCCCACCAGAGATCACGACCCACTTACAGACCAGCCGAGACCAGCACCCCCCCTTGCAGAACACACAGCACAGTAGGCTGACTATGGCCTCGGCTCCTTTCTTTTCCCCTATGCAGTGCTGGTCTTGACTGCCTACCCATCACGGCACTGAGGCCTCGCCTTCATGCTGCCAGCTTTCAACAGTCAGGAATCTGAAGGCACATGAGGGCTGCCCGTCGTCCACTTAATCCCAAGCCCCCCATTGAATCACCATGAATTATATGCTAGTGTAGTAAAAGTAATTGCTCAGCAAATTAAATTGCATTCCCCTTGTATTGGGATGGCAATGCCGCCTTGGTGCTTTCTCGCCACTGACTAAATCCAGAAGTGACATTACAACGTCGGAATTCTGGGTAGACATTTCTGACGCGATTCTCCAGCCCCCATTCCACATTCCTACACCAAATGGCCGCACTAAATTCAGCCCAATATTTCTAAGCAAGACAGGATGCTAGAAAAAATAAAATTCAAACCAGGATGTCAAATCAGGAAGATAACTGGTGACCTACATAGCCTGAAAGTGCATAGGTGATTTCAACAAGTACTTTTCAGCTGAAAGCTGCCTGGTCCTTTAAGCTATTGCATGTATCCGAATGCTGCAGCAGTAACCGTTTCTGCCTTTCACCCTGGGGTCATAAACATCTGAATCCTGAAACTCATATCACTGGCACCTCCTCACAAAAATTTAAATCAGGCTGATCCCAAAAATTTCATTAGGATCGGTGACAAGTCAGTCGGGCTGGCGTAACGACCACCCTGCAATACTTCTACCAGTTATCAACCAGAGAGGAAAATTTCAGCTCATTCAAGTATGTGGAGCATAGAAAAGTGTGTAATAAAATATGAATGCAATACACACACAATTTGCACCTTTCTAAATGAGGCTTAAACATGGCTACAGTGATTTGTTCAGCTCAATCACAGCCTGAATCAGCAATGAGCTTCTCATCAGCAATGCAGCATAACAACCACAGTCTGCCAATCAAAAGAACAGCCAATTCCTAGCTCTTAAAATAAATTGGTAATCAAATGGACATCGGCAAGCATCCTACTCTTAACATGATACCTTCAGGCATTCATGATAATTTTTTCCTTCTTTTTCTTCTATTGTGCCTTTGTGATTAGACATTTTCACAGAAGCAGTTTTCACTTCTTTGTTGCCAGATATCAATCACCTTTTGATTGCTTCCATAGTTAAAGGATTTCACCTGTCATTTACATTCATGAAAATTACAGCCTCTGCTCAACTCGACAATGGCCTCTAATTTGATTGGTGAACTGTTGTCACAAATTGTTAATTTTGCCACAATTGTACCAGACATAATAGGTGAAGGGTCAACGGTTCCCTTCATCACGATTACTAAATTATTGAGTGTATGAGTGGGCAAAGGTGATGCAAGATTTCTTTCTTGTTATTATTCCAGCATCATCCTGGAATGCAAAGATGACCACCGACTTCTTTTTTTACTGCAAATCGTCTTCTTAAACCCTTCCCCCCCACCCCCTGTCTCCTCCAGCTTCACGTCCCAACAAGTGCGAGGAGCTCATGGATTTCTTTGTCACTAAGCCTGAGACCATCGGACAGCTGCCTCTGAAACTTTTCTCCCTTCTCTTAGCCCACCAGGCCATACTTCTAAGGCTGCCCACTAAGCCCCATCCCTGAACTCATGTTTTTCTAATTTCTCTCCTATGCCCTTTCAGAGTTCAACGTGTCCATAAAACCCACCTCAAGCTCCCTCAACCCTATTCCAACTAAGCTGCTGACCACCAACTTCCCTTTCAGGCTCCCATGTTACCTGATCTTGTTTATGGTTCTCTCTTCTCAGGTACTGTTCCCTACCACCATCTGCTATCATCACCCCTCTCCTCAAAAGGTCAACACTTGACCTCTTCTTCCTTGCAAATTAGTAAGGCCCAGTTGGAATAAAAGCAAAATACTGCAGGTGCTGGAAATCTGAAATAAAAATTAAGTGCTGTAAATACTCAGCAGGTCAGGCAGCATCTGTGGAGAGAGAAACAGAGTTAACATTTCATGTCTGTGACCTTTCATCAGATGCTGCCTGACCTGCTGAGTATTTCCAGCACTTTCTGACTTTAGTCAGACTGCTTGTCTGACATCCTGTACTGGGATGGGCTAAAATTTCCTCTGACTAAATATTGGGAAGACCAAAGTCATTGTCTTTGGTCCCCGCCACAAACGCTGCTCCCTAGCTACCGACTCCATCCCTCTCCCTGGCAACAGCTTGATGCTGAATCAGACTGTTTGTAACCTTGGTGTCATATTTAACCCTGAAATGAGCTTCCAACCACATATCATGGCATCACTAAGACTGCCTGTTTCCACATCCATAACATTGTTTGTCTCTGCTCCTACCTCAGAGGATCATGCTTCTGAGACCCTCATCCATGCCTTTATTATCTCTAGACTTAACTATTCCAGCACACTCCCAGCTGGCCTCCCACATTCTACCCTCTGTAAACTTGAAGTTATCCAACACTCTTCTGCCCAACTCCTAATTTGCACCAAGTCCCCTTCACCCATCACTCCTGTGTTCACTGACCTATATTGGCTCTCAATTAAGCTACACCTTGATTTTAAAATGCTCATCATTGTTTCAAAATCCCTTCATGGCCTCGCCCCTTTCTATGTCTGAAATCTCCTCCAACTCTACAACTCTCTGAGATATCTATTTTCCATCAACTCTGGCCTCTTGAGCATCCCTGATTTTAGTTGCTCCACCACTGGTAACTCTGCCTTCTACTGCCAAGGTCCTAAGCTCTGCATTATCCATGCTAAACCTCTCCAGCTCTCTACCTCTCTTTCTTCCTTTAGACACTCCTTAAAACCTATCTCATCTGCCCTAAGTATCTCCTAATGTGGCTTGGTGTCAAATTTTGTTTGATATTGCCCCTCTGTAGCTTTGTTAAATGTACCATATAAGTAAAAGTTGTTGTTATTGTTATCTTTCAGTTCCTTTCCCAAAGTAAAGAACAATTTGAATATTTTTTTTACAAGACTAGAAGGATGAAGCTCAGTTGATAAATGCACAGCCTGGTGCTGAACTGAGCCGTAAAGGCCAGGATGGTCCCAAGTTCTGATTTAGCTGATTTCAGCTGGGTTGGTAGCAGAGCCACAAGGTAGAGAATAATCAACCAGGAGTCCCACTCCTGATGACTGTTCATTGATTGGTATTGATAAGCATATTTGGATATCGGGCGATGACAGGATTGTGGTTTCCATGATGACTGTTGATTTTCATTGTCCAGATTTATATGTAAAATATGGTTAGTTTAGCAAGGTACCAGAGGGTGGCAAGTGCTGGAGAACCACACACCAGTGTGAATTAGCACTTTCAGGAGCTGCAAGAAGAAAATAAACAAAATAATACCAGAGGCAGAACAGGACAGAAGTTGGCAGTGAGATGGAGCATATGCCACATTAGAAAATGAGAAAGGAGACTTGGAGAAATGTCTTACCCAAAAACAAACTAGTAAGGAATCATTATATTCTTCATGCCCAAAGCTAGCTGGAGGCATATGAGCAATAGAGCAACTCTGACATCATGTTTTCAGTTTTGATATTGTCTTTGCTGATTAAAAACTTTAACAACCAACACCTCCATATTATAAGACACAGAACTGAACAGAAAAATGAACTTCTATCATATAAATCAAAATAACCTGAAAGCTACTGATTGTTATAAAAAGACAACTGGCTCTCTTGTGTACCCTTATGCAGTCTGGCCTACACATGGCTCCAATGCCACACTACGGTTGAACTTTCCCCTCTGAAATGGCCTGACAAGTCACTCAATTGTACAATCATTACTGAAGAAGACAGCCCATCTGAGGGCAACTAGGGATAGGCAATAAATGTGGCCTTACCGGTATTATATTACCCACATCTCAAAACCAAATAACGAAACACAAATTTAGGTTACATAAAATTCCATAGAATTACAAAGAATAGATAGTACAGAAACAGCCCATTCTGCCCAACTAGTCTGTGCTGGTGTTTATTCTCCACATGAGTCTCCTCCCATTCCAACTACCTAATCTCTACTTTCAGCATATCTTTCTATTCCCCTTTCTGTCATGTACCCATCTAATTTCCTTTCAAAAGCATCTAAACTATTTACCTCAACTTGTTGTTTGGCTTATATATTATACACATTTCGGGAACATCCAATCAAAATAGAAATTGTTCAATCCAAAACCTGAGAGTTGCTCACCTTGCTTTAGCTCAAAAAATAAGGCAAGTATGAGTTCTTATAAACAGTACACATCTGAAACATCAACACCTTTTCCATTCCTATTGTGAATTTCCATCATTTATTATTTTTGCTTTAATCAGCTGAATATTGTTTGTTCGTGAGGAATACTCAAATATTCTGCCTGATCCACATGCACTCCAAACTGAATCCTTTAGATTTATGAGAGTCCAAATCTTTTTGACTTACTTTTTAGTACCAACAGCTAAACTTACCCAAAGTTAGGATAAAAATTCAGTTTCAGTTTCATGTCATCCAAGATATTCAATGGCAAATCTCTAAATCAAACATGGCTGGTGTTAACAATGATGTCCGTTGCACCCAACTTCCATAGTCTCTAACAATGTCTACTTAGCAGTGCATGACAAATCAGTGCTGGAATTTGAAGTTTTTATTTAAATTCTGGGATGGTTTAGAATATACCAAGAGCCAACAAAAATGGAATAGTTTAAAATAGTCATCTTATACCTTCCAATTTTAAAAGATAGTGTTACGACCAGGTGAAAAAGGGATCTAGGGGTTCCCTCTCAGCCTTTGCCTTGTTTAACTGTAACAGGATTTAATTTTAAAAACACTGTGTTTTAGCTCCACCCTCAGTGAATCCTTGTTTACTGCTTTCCAATTGTAAGGCAAAGAAATCAAATTAGACAGGTTTTCCTAGATTTAAACAAGAAAGGTGGAAGTTTATTAACCTTAAACTCTAATTCAGTTAACGACTACGAGTACACGATGCGACCATGTTAGCATGCATACGCGATAAACACACATGCAGATGGAGACAGAAAAAGTATAAAGAATAAAGGGGAAAGGTTTGAGGCAATAGCTGGGTGTATTTACAGTCCTTTGAGTTCAATGTGGAGTCTTTGGTTAGCGGTAAGTCTTGCTGTTCGTTGGTGCCCAGTGCATGCTTTAACTTGTTTCGATTTAGGAATCTTTTCTCTCTTGAGGTTTAAGTGACTTCAGTGGGTCTGGAGGCTTGTGAGAAAGCGAGAGAGAGCCGGCCAGGAGAGAGGCTCTCTTGTTCCAGCTTCAGTTGCAATCTGCAGTCTGTCTTCAAACTGTTCTGTGGCTAGTTCAAAAAGCATGGGCCAGCAGGTTGGTCATGTGACCAGCTGGTTTAACAACTCCTGTGTTTGTGGATTCTCCATCTAAGCAAACACTGGAATGCGAGCTTTCTTACACCTTCAATGTCTGGTGATCAAAATCCATTTGGGTTAATGGGACTAGGGAGTAGTTGCTTTGTCTGTCCTAGCACTGTCTCTTAGTGTGCAAATGTGATCCAGCCAAATGTCTGGTGATCTCTTGAAACAAGTCATTTCTTCACTCCAGCAACAGTTTAAAATTAATGCTCATATGATGAAATTAATATGCCTCATTCTTGGCAGGTGGGGGGGTCTTCATGACAATGGTATCATCAGTTAAGTTAGTGACTTCAGAGATATTTACAATCTGTTAGGCATGTTTGCTATCCATTTCTGAGCATCCAACTTTTGCAAGTCGCCCCAAACCCAGATAAGGGCCCTTGCTCAGGGTCATGTGTCATAGCAAATGGCGGAACCAGCAAACTTTTAGTGGTGATGGCAAAAGAGCTGGAATCTCGAGGGACAACAGTTGCTTACAGGTGGGAGGATCCTATGGGAAAAGGACTTGTGTTTCCTTTAAAGCACACATGAGGGGCTGAATCTTGTTCTCGGCAGTGGATGCAGAAAATGACACCCGACAAGCAATGGCCCTGCGCTGTCACACCACCACAATATTGCATCTGGCAGGCAGCCATCCCCACAGTAACTGTTCGTGGTATCACCTGTTGAAGGAGCAGGTGCTAGTGCCATTTTTAAAAAGCTGCCAACCCTGAAAACAGCACACCATAACGCAGAGTTGGCACGTTTCCCCCACCATCCCATACAGAACATAATGCAGAGTTGACCCTTTCCCACCTCAGTGGCATCAGCTTTCCCTGGACAAGAAAATAAAGGTGTGTGAGGGCCGCGTGTCATGCTAAAGAATGGGAACTGAAGGTAAGATCACTGTGGATTACATTTTAATTAATGCAAACATGTAATTTAAACATGCAAACTTGGGTCCCGTCACAGAACGGTGGAGAGGCCGCCACGGAGCTTCCCCACTGCCGGGCTCCGTGGCGTCGGGCTCCATGGCGGCCGCTGCCGGTCCAATTCTCCAGCCCACCTCCCCGCAACCCCTCCCCACACCCCCCCACCCCCAACCACCGCCACAAAACCTGATATCAGGCTGGGAACAAAATCTAGCCCAAGGAAGGCAATAGGAAACCACATCAAGTACTTTTTCAGTAGTCATATTGCTTATTTCTCATGGAAGTTAAAAAATGTGAGGCTCTTATGAGCAACTGAAGAGGAAAGCGCAGGACCATAAGTTGTGGAAAAATGAGCCCTTGGGCAGCTCACCACTACTACTACTTGGCTACTCATTTGATAAGTTTGCTGAGTCTTCAGGGGAGCCCTAAAAGATTAATTCCTTAGTTTGACAATATGTCCACATATTGGGTACTTTTTGGCCTACCTCTTTGTCACTGTACAGTTAGTTTATTTGGTACAAGTCACAGCAGATCCAACAGAGTCAAAGGTAAGATCCTGAGGTCAAATTCTTAAGCTCAAAATTCCAGAGTCTGGGCAGGGCATAAAAACAGTGCGCTTTCGAGCAGAACCCGGATCCATTGAGTTTTACCCTATGTTAATTCCATAGGAAGTTCCAATCAGTGGGATTGAGACAGGAATGTTTTGGACACACAATACACCAACCCCCAGATTTACAGACAGCTTTTGGGGCATTTCTAGGAATGTTCCCGATCTACCCCAGGAATTCTGTCCAGTACACCAAGCAATAAGTGCAGCTTGATCTGTGCCTCCTGGGAGCAGGCATAAGTCCCAGTCCAGGCCTTAGGAAGGCACCAAGACTGGCTCTAGAAAAGTCACCTTTACCAGAGTAGATCACTTCCCTTTTAGGTGATGTCCGTTTGCTCCCTTAGGAGTATTTAGAAAGATTCAGAGACCTTTCTTGTTTGGCTATTCCTCAGTCCATGCACCCTACTCCCCCCAATCACTCAGTTGGTGGACACCTCTACCAGGCACAAAACACCTGCCCTGACTATGCAAATGATTCTATCCCCAGGATTTAGGTCGGGGTCCACATCCTCTGCTGTCTCATTCTTCCAAATTTCTGGCTGTGGGACAAGGCCCTCAACGTTTAAAGCCCCACATTTTTAACAGCCAAAGAACCCAAGTCTCCTTGCACTGCAAAATCACTCTTCTTCTTGCTCCTCATTGATTTCTCAATGAAATTACAGCTCAAAGCAAAAAAAGGTGAACAGAATAAATTGTCCCTAATAGAAATTCAGTTATTTTCAAGAGCAGAAAAGTTGTGTCTACAACAAATGGCTGACGTGTGCAATAAAAAAAGGCTACAGCTGGTATAAAGGTAGAACTGGCTCATTATGGATGCATTCCAGATCAATAAGTATAGGCAGGTGTAATAGACAAAAAGAGAAATCAAGTATTGGAAGTTATGCAGTCATCAACTATAAATTCTGTTGTGATTATAGCTCTATAGATATGATTAATAATTGACTTTTATAAATCAATTATTATAAAAGTCTGTCACTAATTAGCAGATTGGCGATTGGAGATCAATAGTTTAAAATTATAGTATGCATTCTGAAGACTGGAATATTTTTACCTTTCTCCTTTTTTCTCTCTTAATTTTATCAACATTACATTGGTCCCTGCAGATTCGAACTTTCCTCTCTTGTTCCTCCTAAACTCCTACACGCTCCTCCTCCTCCTACATTCTCTGATGAAATCAAGACTTATTGTACCATGTTACACTCTATTTTGTAAACCTCCTCACCTTTTTCAATCTTGCCTTTCTCCTGCAACACATTAGTTTTTATAAGCCAGGCTTGGCATCACCGAATCATGACTTCTTGATTTACCCAATTTTCTCTTCTACACTTTTCAGGCCTAACGATATCCCGCATTATGGCCCTTGACCCTTCACATTGATTTCTCAATGTAAACAAAATGTTTACACTATTTCATCCATATCCGTTTGCCCTTATTTGCGCTGTTATTTTGGTAAATATTCCACAGGTTGATGGGAGCTGCAGTGAAATCCAATTGTGTACAATTTTGATCTAAATCCCAGTCATATTAAATTCCCCATATCTTGATTCTTATATAGTTAGGTATCATTATCTCTTTGATGTGCAGTGCTTTTGCATTTTTTGGCTAGCTTAACTTTCTGCATGTAACAAAGCATTGTAGTAGAGTAATATCAGTAAATATTTATTCCTATTGGAGTACAGACAAATTATCAGGCATCATGACTCACACATTAAATAAAAGATGAAACGATGCATTAGAATTAGATGTATGCAATAATGCTAACATTGATATAAAGGAATCTGCAATTTTGATGGTTACACAATGTTAATCTGTGTTGTTCGAATTTGTCTCCAATCTGTTCCCCACCCCTTGGCCAGGAGCTCATAATGAACAGGTTTAAAAGAGTTTTCCCCATCTTCTTGGTGAAGCATTATATTGTACCTTGTAGTTCAGAATCATGGCATCAACTCAGGCAGAATTAACTAAAATTGTTTCCTCCTCTCCTAAAGGTACCAAGTCCCATTGGGATAGAGTTCCATAGACACCGGCCACCCTTTGAAATCTCACCCATGGGTATCCAATGATTGACTGCATCAGAGCCAAGCCCAATCCTGTTTTCATCCAACATCCAAATGTTTCAGTTAGGGATCACTTGATAGAAATCAGGGGCTAGATTTTGTGGAGGAGGCGGAGTTCGTGGCGCTGGGCCGAAAAGGCAGGGGGAATCCTGCCTTGGTATTTTCAGACCACCCGCACCCCGGAGCAATCCTCTGGTGTTTTCAAGTCGAAGTATCCTGCATCAGGATCCCCATCCCTTTAAAGACAGGGATCCCAACTCCAAGAGCTGTCAGCCAATCACAGGGCTGGCAGCTCAGCAGTATCGGCAGCACCACTGGGAGCGTTGGCCACTGCCAGTACTGCAGAGGCCTTGGACCCAGGCCCAGTGCTGTAACCCCAGACAAGAGGTAGATGAGGGAGGGGGTCACTTGGGCCAGTCCGGAAGGCCCAGGTGAGGTGGAGGGGTGATGAGAGGGCGGTCATAAAGTCCAGAGGGAAGGGGTTCCATGGAGTTGTAGGCTTCGCTGGGGAGAGGGGTTCTCCTTGGGCCATAGATTGCCCACAGAGGAGGAACACCAACCCCCCCACAAGCCCGCAGGGAGGGCGCCTTATTTTACAAAGTGACCTCCCTGCATTGAGGAGGCACCTCCCGCCTCTGGTTAGATCTCAGCAGTGGCGGGAAGAGGCCCTTAAGTGGTCATTAATAGGCCATTTAAGGGCCTCAAATGGCCTCTGGGCAGGAAGCCCGTCATCGGCCTATCCCACCCCCGGAAAAATCACTTGGCAATGGGGAGGTAATGGACCCTCTGCACCCGCCACCTGTCACAATTCTATGCCCCTCCCCCCACCTCAACGGGACCCATAAAATCCAGCCCCAGGAGTGGAAACGTTGGTGAATTTTATTTGTTCGCTCCGTCTCCCAGGGATCTTGATTAAGTATTGTTTGGTTGAGATCAGCTAATTCAGCAAAGACCAAGAATTGAACCTGGGTTCTTTTTGCTCAGCATCTTAACAGGTTGTGCTTTTATTCACTGAGCCATTGAAACTATAGACAAAAATTTACGCAGGAGTAGATTCTAATGCAATTGCCTCCCCAACAACTAGCATGGCTTCTTTCAGCATGGAAAAAGATTCAAAAGTATCTTGTTGAGCAGACATTTCCCCTTTATATGATTTTATATTGGTAAATGCAAGGGCATCAATGGGCAATGGAACATTTTGCTATATCTTCAACACAGTGTCAGCATTGAGCACTCACAAATTTTGCTCTGCTTAGATCCAGAGTAGAGTTCCATTTTCTCCAGCTATACTCCTTACCCACCAATGTCATCCTTATATTTTATAATGAGACAGACTGCCAATTTAATTACAATTGACACCAAATTACAGATGTTTACACAGCAACCTCATGCCGAGATTGTGGCTGCCCCAAAACAAGTTAACATTGGCCTCTTACAGACATCCCACCATCTGTGTTGGATTCAAATTCTGATCCCAGAGGAGGAAGGACAGTCATAGAGTTATAGATTTATAGAATTTACTAGCCTACTGCACCACCCAGTCCTCTAGTTTTTAATAAATATAATTATAATGATACAACAGGGGTAAATTATAAACCAGTGGTTGACTACAGAGGTGTCAGCTGTGGCTCAGTTGTGCTGAGTCAGAAAGTTATGGGTTCAAGTTCCACTCTAGAGACTTGAGCACAAATGTCTGGGCTGACACTTCAGTGCTGTGCTGTCTTTTCTTTTTGATGAAATGCTAATTGCCCTTTGAGGTGAATAGAAGAGACCATGGCACTATCTCACAAAGGAGAAAGGAAGAACTCCCAGCCAAGATTTGTCGCTCAACCAGAATATCTGGTCATTTATCACATTGCTGTTTCTGGGACCTTGCTTTGTGAAAATTGGCTGCTCTATTGTATTTTCTATTCAATAGCTGTTTTAATCCTTGTTGAGGTTTTGTAAATTTCTGGTTCAGACTTCAGACTGGAGATGGTGGTCACTTTAATTACTCTGCTGCAACAAGTTGAAGAGTAGAATTAATGACAGGGCTCCTCCTTTGCCTGGTTGGACTTCTTTCCACAGCCACTCCCTCAAATTGGCTACTTTTTCCTGTCGAGATTCTTGAATGTTGTTGGGGCTGCACTCATCCAGGCAAATAGAGAGTATTCCATTCTTCTTTGGGCCTCCTTATCTCGAGAGACAATGCATACGCACCTGGAGGTGGTCAGTGGTTTGTGAAGCAGCGCTTGGAGTGGCTAGAAAGGCCAATTCTAGAGTGACAGGCCCTTCCACGGGTGCTGCAGAGAAATTTGTTTGTCGGGGCTGTTGCACAGTTGGCTCTCCCCTTGCGCCTCTGTCTTTTTTGCTGCCAACTACTAAGTCTCTTCGACTCGCCACATTTTAGCCCTGTCTTTATGGCTGCCCGCCAGCTCTGGCGAACGCTGGCAACTGACTCCCACGACTTGTGATCAATGTCACAGGATTTCATGTCGCGTTTGCAGACGTCTTTATAGCGGAGACATGGACGGCCGGTGGGTCTGATACCAGTGGCGAGCTCGCTGTACAATGTGTCTTTGGGGATCCTGCCATCTTCCATGCGGCTCACATGGCCAAGCCATCTCAAGCGCCGCTGACTCAGTAGTGTGTACAAGCTGGGGATGTTGGCCGCCTCGAGGACTTCTGTGTTGGAGATACGGTCCTGCCACCTGATGCCAAGTATTCTCCGGAGGCAGCGAAGATGGAATAAATTGAGACGTCGCTCTTGGCTGACATACGTTGTCCAGGCCTCGCTGCCATAGAGCAAGGTACTGAGGACACAGGCCTGATACACTCGGACTTTTGTGTTCCGTGTCAGTGCGCCATTTTCCCACACTCTCTTGGTCAGTCTGGACATAGCAGTGGAAGGCTTTCCCATGCGCTTGTTGATTTCTGCATCTAGAGACAGGTTACTGGTGATAGTTGAGCCTAGGTAGGTGAACTCTTGAACCACTTCCAGAGCGTGGTCGCCAATATTGATGGATGGAGCATTTCTGACATCCTGCCCCATGATGTTTGTTTTCTTGAGGCTGACGGTTAGGCCAAATTCATTGCAGGCAGCTGCAAACCTGTCGATGAGACTCTGCAGGCACTCTTCAGTGTGAGATGTTAAAGCAGCATCGTCAGCAAAGAGGAGTTCCCTGATGAGGACTTTCCATACTTTGGACTTTGCTCTTAGACGGGCAAGGTTGAACAACCTGCCCCCTGATCTTGTGTGGAGGAAAATTCCTTCTTCAGAGGACTTGAACGCATGTGAAAGCAGCAGGGAGAAGAAAATCCCAAAAAGTGTGGGTGCGAGAACACAGCCCTGTTTCACGCCACTCAGGATAGGAAAGGGCTCTGAGGAGGAGCCACCATGTTGAATTGTGCCTTTCATATTGTCATGGAATGAGGTGATGATACTTAGTAGCTTTGGTGGGCATCCAATCTTTTCTAGTAGTCTGAAGAGACCACGTCTGCTGACTATTGCCTTGTAGGTGGTGGACAGGCTTTGGGGAGTCAGGAGGTGAGTTACTCGCCACAGAATTCTCAGCCTCTGGCCTGCTCTTGTAGCCACAGCATTTATGTGGCTGGTCCAGTTGAGTTTCAGGACAATGGTGTCTCTTTTTGAAGATTTTTTTAAAATTTGTTTCTTTTTGTGGGATGCTGGCAAGGCCAGCATTTATTGCCTATCCCTAATTGCCCTTGAATTGAGTGGCTTGCTAGGCCATTTAAGAGGGCAGTTAAGAGTCAACCACATTGCTGTGAGTCTGGAGTCATATGTAGGCCAGACCAGGTAAGGACCGAAGATTTCCTTCCTTAAAAGAGATTAGTGAACCTGAAGGGTTTTTACATCAACAATGGTTTCACGGTCACCATTTTTTATTACCAGATTTTTTATTAATTGAATTCAAATTTCACCATCTGCCCTAGTGGGATTCAAACCCATGTCCCCAGAGTATTAGCCTGGGCTCTGGATTACTAGTCTAGTGACATTATCAGTACACCACCGCCTCCCCTGGTACTTCAGTCCAAACCTGAATGTTGTCCAGGTCTTTCTGCATGCAGGCATGGACTGCTTCATTGTCTGGGGACTTGTGAATGGAACTGAACATTGCAATCACCACTTCTAACCTTATGATAGATGGAAGATCATTGATGAAGCAGCTGAAGATGGTTGAAGAAGTTTGGGCTCGGACATTACTCTGAGAAATTCCTGCAGTAATGTCCTGGGGCTAAGATGATTGGCTTTCAACAACCATAACCATCTTCCTTTGTGTTAAGTATGACTCTAACCAGTGGAGAGTTTTCCCCCTGATTCTCAGTGACTTCAACTTTTCTAAGGCTCCTTGATGCCACAGTTAGTCAAATGCTGCCTTGATGTCGAGAACAATCACTCTCACCTCACCTCACCTCAGGAATTCAGCTCTTTTGTCCATGTTTCGACCCAGGCTGGAATAAGGTCTGGAGCTGAGTTGAATGGTCCTGGCAGAACCCACTCTGAATATCAGTAAGCAGGTTATTGGCGAGTAAGTTACGCTTGATAGCACTGTCGACAACACTTTCCATCACTTTGTTGATGATTAAGACTGGACTGATAGGGCAGTAATTGGCTGGATTGGATTTACCTGGCTTTTTGTGGACAGGACATACCTGGCAATTTTCCATTTTGTTAGGTAGTTGCCAATGTTGTAGCTGTGCTGGAACAGCTTGGCTAGAGGCGTGGCTAGTTCCGGAGCATAAGTCTTCAGCACTACAGCCAAGCTGCTATTGGGGCCCAAAGCCTTTGCTTTATCCAGTGCATTCAGCCATATCTTGATATCACTTGAAGTGCATCAAATTGGCTGGTGACTGGCATCTTTGGGGACCTCAGGAGAAGGCCAAGATGGATCATCCACTCAACACTTCTGGCTGAAGATGGCTGCAAATGCTCTGCTGTTATAGTGTGCTGCAGATCAGCCACAGTATTTAGGAGTATCTGAGGGGAATTAACATCGAAATATAAATTTGACTGACAGGATTGATTGGAGTTCCATGTGGACCCTATCATTGTGGTCCAGGTCCCGTCACCTTAGACATTCACTCTTCCACCACTGGCACAGCAAGGCAGCAGTGTGTACTATCTACCAGATGCACTGCAGCAACTCATCAAGGCTTCTTTGACAGCATTTTCCAAACCCATGACCTCCACCACTTGGAAGGACAAAGACAGCAGGTGCATGTGAACACCACCATCTGTAGGTTCATCCTGACTTGGAACTATATCACTTTTCCTTACTGATGCTGTGTCAAAATCCTGGAACTGCCTCCCTAACTGCACTGTGGGTGTACCTTCACCACATGGACTAAAACATTTTAAGAAGGCGACTCACCACTACCTTCTCAAGGGCAATTGGGGATGGGCAATAAATGCTGGCATTGCCAGCGATGCCCACATCCCATGAACAAATAACAAAAATGCAGAGGAGGCCTAAGGTGCAGTGTGCCCAATGACTGAGCAGGAGTGACATGTGTCCAGGGTCAGTGGAACTGTGCTGATCTGTTGTGTGTCATAGAGTCATACAGAAACAGGCCCTTTGGCCCATCGTGTCCATGCCAGCCATCAAGCACCTATCTATTCTAATCCCATTTTCCAGCACTTGGCCCATAGCCTTGTAAGCTATGGCATTTTAAGTGCTCATCTAAATACTTCTTAAATGTTTGAGGATAAATTCCAGATTTATTAATTGAACTCAAATTCTAACTTCTGCTGTGGTGTGATTCAAACCCATGTCCCCAGAACAATACCCTGGGTCTCTGTGTTACTAGTCCAGTGACAATACCACTATGCCACGACCTCCTCTGCCCTGTGTGGTGAATTAACTGAACAGGACTAACACCTAGGCCCTAAAGTTCCTCAGATCTCCAGTCTGAGGTTAATCTGGGACTGAGTCCAACAGTGCCCTGCAAAAACTGATCCTGCCAGAGTTTGCAGGCTCAGTGGGAGGGCATTAGCATCAGGCACAAACTACCAACAAATCTCTGGCACCTACCTTTGCCATTCCCATGGAAACTCTGGCTTTCTTACAACTGGGGGTTATTCAGGCCCTCTCCCCTCCTCTCTCAACTCTACCACTGTTTCCATCAACCGCCTACCCAATCTGCATTATTTTTAAATGTAAGAGCTTTTAAAGAGTCCAGCCAGCTTGTGGGACCTGGACCCCAATGATAGGGTCCACATGTACCTTTGTGGAGACCACACACTGCCAGTCAATGGGTGTAACAGCCAATGCAGAAAAGCCAGCTTCTGTTTGCCTTTTTGAGGAGCAGGAGCTGTGAGCTTAGGATGCTCCATCCTGTGCATGCTGCAAGGAGCAGATGGAAGTTCTACCCCTTTAAAGGCAGCAAGTAAATTCCTGGAAACAGGGTTTGAAGTGGGGACAATGTCAGCTTAATTGGCTCTCTGTTGTTTCCCTCAGGACTCCCGCCAACCTGTGTGGGGCTGAGCCAAAGTGTATTGCATCAGTTGAGCAGAGTTGGACCGTAGCTTGCTGGATGAGCTGAACAGGAGCTGCATTGTATTTAGGGATCAGTGGCAGCATCTGAGTATACTCATGGTGAGTGCGCTGCAACTGATTCTGAATCCCAATGCAGTTTCATGCCCAATGACCTGACATGCTCCACGTCAGGCAAGCTCAGCTACACTGCAACTCATAAGCAGCTAATCTGCTACACTGAGGCTCAGCCCCATTCAACTACACTCCAGCCGCTGCTCAACTGATCCAACAAGTTGCAATCCATCCAAGCACAGCCACACCAATTGGAAGAGTATCTATGGTTCATTCTGAATCCCAAGCCAAATCAATTGCTAACAACAGATACTAATTGAGTAAAATGGCATTAATGTCTATTGTCAGCAATAGATTTATCATTGAGTTCAATGGATTTGTTTTGGATTTGAAGTATTGTCTGCTATAAGTTGTTTTCCATTAAGATATCCTGGAAGGATATGTTGATAGGGTGAGAAGAAGCAGCATGGGAGCGGCTTGTGTGGAGCATAAGCACTGGCACAGACCTGTTGTGCCGAATAGGCTGTTTCTGTGCTATAAATTCTATGTAATTTTATGCAAGTATATTCACAGCCAATATAAGGCTGCATGTACACTGATCAACAGCTTCTGAAGCTTCACAGCAGCTTGCTGAGTAAATGTGTCGGCTGTACTCAAAAGGTTAATAAAATTATTGGTACAAAAGCAGTTAAACTTTTATAGATAGAGTTCACATCTGATATTTTCCCTCTTCACTTAAATGGGTTTATGCTGTGTAAAAAGACAGCATCTTTATTAACTTTGAACTATTGGCTTAATTATCATTAACCAGCACCAAATGAATGAAAGACAAAGCAAAGGTTAACACTTGAGTTGCTCTCAGTGGCCCTTGGCTAAGGAAAGGAAATATGTCAACCAAGCTTCCAGCTATCTAGCAAGGCTCGCTTGTAATCTTGCATGGTGGTTGGCGGGATTGGTCAGGGCATGTTTGGGCTGGTCTGTGATGCCATTCATGGTGAAATAGCTTGGTGGCGCTCACTTTATGGGCTCGCGCATAAAGAATGTCGTCTTAGGCGAGGTATCATAAGTCAACCTGCAAGCCTGGAAGTCCAACCTGAATAAACTGGTTGCAAATTCTCTCTCCTGATGTGGCGTTTCATGCACCGGGAGCACACATCAGGATATTGGGTTGGAGCGTCAGTGTGCCACACAAAATTTTTCCATGGTGTAGCAAAGCCTGCTGATTTCTGCACCCAAATTTCTATTATGTTCTCCTGGCACATTCAGACAGGAATGCAACCCTCCGTCTTTAAATTGCTCAGCGTGAAACATGTGGCAATGTGAGACCACTAACAGTGTGAGGGAACACTATCAGAAATACCTCTGTGACCAGTTGGGAATTTTGTAACGCAGCACATCTAGTGCTTTTAACAAGCCCACATCCTGTGCCAATGGTGCTTAGTCCTGCCACACCACAGAGCATCTCGGAGGACAGTGCACCCAGTAACCAGCTGTTTCACAGTACTTCACAGAGTGCATGAAGAGTCATCACTGTTCCCACTGCAGGCACTGGGGAATTTATTAAACATGTACTTAATCATATAAACAACATGACTCAAGAGAAATAACAAGACTAAAAAATACAAATGCGTATGTATTGTATATATTTGGAGATTTATTTGGATAGCAAGTCATTCAATATTTATTTATTTAGAGATACAGCACTGAAACAGGCCCTTCGAGTCTGTGCCGACCAATAACCACCCACTTATACTAACCCTACAGTAATCCCATATTCCCTACCACCTACCTACACTAGGGGCAATTTACAACAGCCAATTTACCTATCACCTGCAAGTCTTTGGTGGGCGAAAACCCATGTGGTCACAGGGAGAACTTGCAAACTCCACACAGGCAGTACCCAGAATCGAACCCAGGTCCCTAGAGCTATGAGGCTGCAGTGCTAACCACTGTGCCACTGTGCTGCCCCAATTTCACAGGAATTATTTTGCTTTCTAAATCATGTATTTGAAATCCCTAAATTAAATTACTATGCTCTTAAAAAACATAATTCTGCTTTTCCAGCTTGATATTCATCTCTGGAATACACATTCTTGCTAGGGTACAGATTCTCAGGCTGGCAGCACGCTGGAATCTCACCCAACTGACTATTCTTCACCAGCAGGCCTAGACAGTGAGGCTTGGCAGACTATTTTATGGTAGAGAGTTAAATATAGGCCTGCCCTCACCAGGCACATTCCTGCACAGCTCACTGAATAGCAATTAAGAGCAGGAACACTTGCTGATTTTTGTTCTCTCCTCCCTAGTCTAGGGTAACTCAGCCAACTGTAGTGCCCCAGTAGCTAACTCAGCTCAGACTAAGAATCAAACGTGGGAGCTTCTGTCCTTTTAGCTTAGTGTTATACCATATGGTGCACTAATCTATTGTGGGTGTAACACAAGATTCATTATCAAATAACAGTTTTTTTAACATATATGATCTTCACAAGTTGAAAGCACTGAATGGATATCTTCGAGTTTTATTGCGGAATTTATGCCACCCTCTTCCCCCACCCCCACTCTGAATGAACACGATTGAAGTCATTGATTCAGCTTTATCATCCTCCTTAAATTGTCTATACAAATAATGGTATCACCATCTAATGGAATAGATCATTTAAAACGGAAACAGTGTAAATTGTGGCAATGTCATTTAAGTTTAGTTTAGAGATACAGCACTGAAACAGGCCCTTCGGCCCACCAATTCTGTGCCGACCATCAACCACCCATTTATACTAATCCTACACTAATCCCATATTCCTACCGCATCCCCACCTGTCCCTATGTTTCCCTACCACCTACCTATACTAGGGGCAATTTATAATGGCCAATTTACCTATCAACCTGCAAGTCTTTTGGCTTGTGGGAGGAAACCAGAGCACCCGGAGAAAACCCACACAGACACAGGGAGAACTTGCAAACTCCACACAGGCAGCACCCAGAATTGAACCCGGGTCGCTAGAGCTGTGAGGCTGCGGTGCTAACCACTGTGCCGCCCTTTGTTGAGGACTGTGAACTTTTGAATACTGGGATTTATTGATGGGGCCATTAGATAACTAGAAATTTAAATTAAGGCATGACATTAGGTCATGACCTGAAAGCTACAATGGAAAGCTGATTAGATGGTCTTCAGTCCTATGGAACATTGTAGGAATGATATTTATTCTCTTCTTCCCCAGAAGGTGTTTGCCGTTGAGGCTACAGTTGTACAGGATTTGTCAGCCATTCAATTCTTCGCCAAGCAGATGTTCATTTGTGAGCCTAATCTGTGTTATATCTACAATCTATTTGACCTCAGTAGCATCATAGCCAGGCGCTGTCCTGTCCTCACCTGAAGTCCACATACATAGAATTTACAGAAAGAGTTAACCGAGGAGAGGCCTAGCTGATGTTGCCTTCCTTAACCCACGTGCTGAGGCTAGTTGTAGATGCCCTCCTGTCACACAGGTTACAATTAGCTTATCCGGCACAAGCTGTAGTTTAAACGTATGGTTTAAGATCTTCACTGAGTATAACTAAACAGCACTTTTGGGAGTTAGTCTATTGCTTGACAGCAAATTTAAAACTTGCAGTTCTAAAAGAAAAGCTATAAGCTAAATTAAGCATCATTTGATGGTGTAGCATTGGGACCAGAAGACTTTAGGGAATTAAACTTCAAGTTAGCCGATTAAAAATATTGACAGTCATACAGATGAAAATACAAGACAAATTGAAGCACAAGCTGCTCATTCCATATTCTGTGCTGCACTGCTGCAGGTGAACCTCACTCAAATTGGATTCAAATCAACCAGAGCTGATAGAAATTAGCTGTGTAGATACTGCTGATCATATAACACCTAAAATATTGATGGCTATAAGAAGATTATATAACTATAAATGTTAGGCAATTAAAGGGGTCAATGACTCCATGGAAAGTACAATAAATGGAATGGAATTACCATTCATTATGTCCCAGCTGGCTGTTTGATAATTAACTTTTACTCCCGATGAGTGCTCCACCCAAGCACGGCATCTGAAATATGTCTGAGCATTTTCAACCCAGTTGATACTTGGCATGGGCCCATAATCACAAAACTGCTACTAAAGGACCGAATGTAACTCCTGATTGGAGTGGATGCCAATTCCATGCAGAAGTCTGTACAGTCCTAGCAGATCTTAACAAAGATCAGGTGGACAGAAGGTTGCCCACCAGTGTCTTGCCCGTGGCAAGGTAAGTCCTGGAGTTGTGGGTTTTGCAAAGGTCTCGGGGCTGGGGAGGGGGGGTACCCCGGAATAGCAGAAGTCCAAATTTCTCTTATGCAGCCTACAGGAGCAATTCTGATCCTCCAGGCCCCACTACAGAGAAGTTTTTTTTTAAAATTTAGCCTCGCTGGATTCCCGACAGTTTTATCTGGTGAGGCCAGCCGTGACAGGAGCTCTTGTTCAGGGTGCTGGTTAAAATGCCATCGGAGTCGGATGGGAATCTGATGTACGTCATGAGACACTGCCAGATTCCGACAGAAGCCTCATCTTTAACAAGCAGCGTTAAACTTGAGAATCAGTGGGAAATAGAGTTGCGCCATTTTAACTGCTCCTTTCCCATTGATTCTGAAGAGTTAAAATCCATCCCTTAAGTGGCAATCTCACTTAGGGGGACTACAAAAAGGCTATCACAGAAAGTGGAAGAATATCACACTGGTGAAATAATGGCACCCTTCTGAGCTTGAGGCTGAGGCAAATTGTTAGGGAAAAACAGAGGGAGTTTATCCTCTAGCTATGCTATACCAGACCTGAAAATTACTGATGTCGACATTGGGTACCTGGAATGGAATGATTGTTCCAATTCCCAGACCAACATTACAAGACCACTAGATAATCAAGAAGGACCCCACTGACTCCCATGAGCCAACAATCTTTCTTTCTTCTTTCTTTTTCTGCTGAAAAGCTCCATTGTCCAGCTTTTCCCCATAACGCAGACCCCTGATCAGCCTTGTGGTTTGTCTTATCTCTTGGTGACTAAAACTGGACAGAACATGAAGGTACAGCATAACAACAGCATGATATATAACATTTGATGATTACTGCTTGCAACTTATATTCTACAGTTTGGCTATGTATTCATCACCTTGATGTGCATACCAACAACAATTTGTATTTATATAGCACCTTTAATGTAGAAAAGCACTTTCCCAAAGCACTCCACAGAGGCATAATCAAGGACAAGAAAGAAATTTGTTTTTAAAAAGAGTCACACTCTCACAAAATGGTAGCTGGCAGCAAGAAAGTTGCAGCTTCATACTTCCATATGCTCCCTGACATTGGAAGGCCGTTTTCTCATGTTAACTGCCTCCTGGTGCAAAGAAGATATTTTTTTCAAACTTATTCTTCCTCATACTTTATTCATTTTTTTTTCCAGTTGCAGATAACAGACGAAAAAGGAAGAAAAAAATGCCATGCTGAAATACAGACCACTTAATAAACTTCCATATCATCTTTGCACAGCGTGCAAGATAATCTTCTTCATTTTTTTCCAATTTTGGTACATTTGATGGCATTGAATGCTGCAAAGTACTCAATTTTCTACTGCTATAATCACAACTCAATAATCTATCAGTGTTGAAGGTATGTCCATCTGTTTGAATCAAAATGCTTATATAAAGTCATTAAAACACAGAATACATTTTCAGTTTCTTCAATTAACATGTAATAGTTGCCGGCGAGAATATTTCTTTCCCCAACAGATTCCAAAACTTGGGCTTTGTTCACTTCAAAGAATAGGCTTTCCATTATTTATCCAGAAGCAGTATTGAGGTCCACTGGCAGATGACCTATTAAGTGCTCGACTCTTTGTCCAAATCAGTCCTGTATTCTTCTTCCCTCTGCTGAAAATGGTGCAATCTGCTATCCCCTGAGGTACAGCTTGATGAGAAGCCAGCGGCCTCACAAAAAAAAAGCTATTGGCAGTTTATGCAGAGCATGTCCATCTTCCAATTATCACAAGAGAGGCTCTGCATAAATTATTTGATAGTGTTATTAAAGCTGTCAGGAATAAATTGCTCCCTTTTGCCACAGCTGTCAGGAGGCTGAGATGTGCTTTGACACGCCGCAACTGTTCAAAGACGGACAGTGAACCTCTCCCTCCTGCCGGGGCGTTGCCACAACGACTTCCAGACAGGCTTTGGAACTGACATTATAAAAGACCCCAAGAGGTGTCCATGCACCCCATCTGCACCCTGTGAAGTGTGGTGAGCGCAGGTTTACTGCCACGCATGCATAAAACAAAACAGAAGTCAGGGAAAAATTGCAAATGCCTTTTCTATCCCTGGGAAAGGGCTATAACCCATCTCTGAGCTGTCCAGCTATAAAACCGAAGCTTTTACTGTTCCTTCACCCTTGTTAACATCCAGTGCACATAAGATGGAGCAGTCACTTGAAAATCTTAAAAAGTGCCTTCAACGCTGATTGATATTTTAATCAAAATGGCTGGGACTTGTTTGTACTAGAAAACGATAGACTGATTGAGCGAAGCAGCTTTTGGCTGCAAGATTCCTCGGAGGGAATGAATTTAAATTGAAGTATTGCTTCAGTAAATGGTTCTCCAGGCCCAAACCATTCCTGCAGCTATAGAAACTTCAATGTTTATATAGAGGGGCTGTTTGTCCAGCAACCAGATTGTGACAATTGTGCAGTTGTTCCAAAGCTGCTGTTTACCATAATTTTATTTGATGCTGTTACTTTCCCCAGTGATTTGGAAAGGGACTTGCAACAGAAACATAACCATAGGCAGGAGCTCTTCTGTTGACGAGTCTGTAAGGAAAGGGTTAATCAGACTGACTTGAAGTATGCTAACATGGCAACTAATTTGTCTAAGTATTGTAGTAATGTTAGCTTTTAGTCTTTATTTGGTAGGGATGCAGGATTCTTAAATTATAAAATCCTAAACTAGTTGCAAGTATAGACCAATACTAAGACGGTGACCACTGAATGTTTAAGTTGAGACTGACTATTACAGCACTGGTAAATTTTAATCTGACGTAACCACCTGCTTAATGAGGGAAGTTAATTGGAGACATGCCATTATTATACTGGTTCTCAAGTTTCAGGGACATTATAATCATTGATATGCGTGAACTGACAACAGTTAGACCTGCAAAAGGGAAACACCGAGGTAAGCATTATCTGCTGAACTAGAACTTAGGATCAAACCAATGGTACAGAACGAAAGCAAAGCTTACAGTTAATAGTTTCACATGATCGAAGAGCATTTATATATAACGAGAGACATTTGTGATAAGATAATGAAATTATCATTAGCCCAATGCAAAAAGAGTTGCTTAGTAAGGATATCAGCTTATTACCTGGTTATTGATTAAAGCAAGGGGTTTAATTAGTTTCTTTTGATATGGAGTTGTTCTTACCTTTTAATGTAACTATGTAATCTAGAAATGTACGAATTGTTCCAAAGTAAGGGTGAGTTAAAAATATAAAAGCAGTAATCTGTGATAAGGATTTGGATTCGAAGGGTTCAATCAACCTGAATACGGAGCTCAGTACTGCAATGCATTTGAGAATTCAGCTATCAGTTGTCATTGTAAGTATTATGTTTTATAAGTTATGTTAAAGTAACATCGCACGTACTTAAGAAATATATGAAGGCTCAACTGCAATGCTTCAAGATCCTTATTGATTTTCACGAACAGATAGAATATCTAATCATAAATTTAAAAATTCGCCAATAAGATGGTAGCCATATTATTTGGCTGCCTTCACCATCAAGTGTAGAGTTTACACTGAAGGTTGGGGACATGACTGAAAGCCTTGGTGCAGTTGTCACCTCCAATAGTAGGAGTGCCCCTGTGGTGTGCAAACATCAAGTGTCACTACGTGCTGAGGTTCTCTCTGCCCTCGGTGTTGTGAAGGAAGGGTCTGGCCTCTTTGCAGCAGAATGCTCCACTCGGTTGGGCCGTACCAAACCATCTGCCCCCTCATGGAAAAGTTTGTGCAGAAAAGCTCCTTTGACCACAAGTCCATCAGGCAGTGGTCCGCACGTAATGTCCTCGAGACCCTGCGGGAAAAGGAGATGGTGGATCCTGTTGGATCGTTCCCTGAGCAGACTGTCAAACTCATTTGGCAGAATGCCTCATCACCAGAACTTTCAAACAAGGATCAAGACCTAGCTTGGCTAGTGGTGAGAAGATCCTTCCCGCATGCCTGGAGTCTCACCGCCTCCGCACACTGCCCTCGAGGCGGCTGCGGTGAGGAATAGATTGTCGCCCACCTCCTTCTGGAATGTGCCTTCCCAAAGCAGGTCTGGAACAAGATGCAGTTTTCTTTTGTTGAGATTCATACCGAGCAGCTCCATAACGCATGACTCAGTACTCTGTGGGCTGTTTCCAAGGACGCACATCAAGGTAAACATTAACTGCTGCTTAAGGACCATCAACTCAATGAAAGACATTCTTTGGTCTGCCCAAAACCTGCTGGTTTTCCAGTGCAAACAGCTGCCGATGATTGAGTTTTGCAGACTGGCACTTTCCAAGATTCAGGACTGCATGCTGAGGGATGCACTAGAGCTTGGGGCAGCCGCTGCGAAGACTCATTGGGGAAAGGCCACTGTCTAAGGTCCTCCCGCCATAATATAATGAGGGCTGTAAACTGTGTAAAACCCCTCAGGCTGTCTGCACCATAGAATGTCTCACATGAAATGTAAATGCACATTGTAAATATAACCTGGAATGGCAAACGTAGTGAGGCACCTCATGCACTGTATTAAAAGAGATCTGTATTACATTTTATGTAATGTCAAATTTGAACTGTTACATAATGCACTTTTACAAATTTTATGAATAAAGTATATTTTTGGAAAAAAAAGTGTTCCTGTCGTTTTATTAAGGGTTTGTCTTGAGTAGCAGCACTAGCAACAGTAGAAAAATACAAATATAGAGAAGATATAAGACGCTTAGTAAATAACTGCAGTTAGGGCAGAGTCAGGGCAAAACAATGTCAATTATTGGTGAAAATTCTCAGCCATGTAAAGAATTCTAACACCAGCTCGAGAGAGAGAGAGCGAAAGGGTAGGCCCATGCTGGGAGTGAGAGATTTATGATGAGCAAGTGTGAGATAGTTTACAAACTCATTTAAACATGTGAAACAGTGCTTCTCTGCCACAGTAAAAAGCCATGAATATTTTTTTCTTTATTATTTTCCTCCAATTTTCTCCATTCCTCTCTTTAAGGTGATGACTCATACTTGAGTATAGTGCCTTGGACACTTGCTGCTCTCTGCTATGTTACCCAAGTAGCCATTCTTCAAGTGTGAGCCTTACAGATAGGCCGAGATGTTCCAATCCAGTGAGATTACCAGTAGATATGTGGTGGGGTGGGCTTTGTGATAACCCAATCAGTGTTGTCCCTGTTACATTTTCCAGGGTCAGATCAATGATCATAACTTGCTTTATCCTGCTTGGGTTACACCAGGAGACAAATAGTCACATGTGAAAGAGAAAGCTTAACAAGGCAATTACAACCCTTATTAGTGATAAAGGCAAATGGCATTTTTATTTTGAAAATTGTGCTAAGTTCTTTGGAACACTTGCACCATGGCAGGCCTGAACCTCAAAAAGAATAATCTGGAGATTACTTTTTTAATTAAAAGAATAATTAATATGAAAATCCTGTCCCCAAAATGACAGACCGAAAATTGTGGAGTTCATGTACCTTTATTGCCAATACATGCTGCTGTCAGTGGGTGAAACTTCCCCAATTTCATAAAAATCAACCAAGCCATCTCCTCCTGATGGTTATCCTTGAAGGCCGCTGCACATTTGTGAGTAGACTTCAGCTGAGGACAGGATCTTGCATTGCTGTGATATCTGCCATAATCAAAGTCTGCTAACACTCTTTATTAAGGTTTACACATAAATAAACGGTCACTGGATTGAGATTCCAGAGGCATGGTAATGCCCTAGAATCTGTACCCTAGAAAACATCAGCATCTTCAGGATAGGACAAGGGAGAGAACTGGGAAAAAGATTAGAAAGATTAAGAAAACACATAACATCATTTATACTATCCTTAGAAGAGGCAGAATTTGCATCTTAAAAAGCTATTTTGTCCTTAAACTTAGTTACAATTGTGGACCTTGGACACCATATTAATACTGCCTTCCCTCCCCCTTAGATGGAAGGCTGAAATATGCTACTGGGAAAGGGGGCACATCATTTATGTGCCACAAGTAGAGTTACCACCTTGTGCCAAGTCCAAAACCAGACATCTGACGTGAGAGGGATGGAACGAGAGTTTAGCTCTGCAGATGATGAAAATTGATTGAAAACCTTCATAATTAATGCTGCAGCATCATGAAGCATCGAAGCAAATAGCAATTTTAAATATTTTTTATATTGCTCACAATTTTTAAATTGCCAGTCAGCTCAGCGAAAACCTGCATCATCCTCTTCAAACCCAGATCAGTACCAGCTGCACAGGTATATCTATGCTGTAATTTGTGGCACAAAAGTTAGGAACTCAAATCCTACACCTCTGTGCATGAACACCTTAAAAGTAGGAAAAAAAAAATTAGCATTTGTATTGTTCATTACCAGGTTCTCAGGATGGCCCAAAACTGCATCACAATCAATGAATTACACTTTTTGAAGAGCTGTCTTTGTTGTTACATAAAAACATAGAAAATAGGAGCAGGAGTAGGCCATTTGGCCCTTTAAGCCTGCTCCGCCATTCATTATGATCATAGCTGATCATCCAACTTAGTAACCTGTTCCGCTTTCCCCCCATATCCTTTGATCCCTTTCACCCCAAGAGCCATATCTAACTCCTTCTTGAAATCATACAATGTTTTGGCCTCAACTGCTTTCTGTGGTAGCAAATTCCACAGCCTCACCACTCTCAGGGTGAAGAAATTTCTCCTCATCTCAGTCCTGAAAGGTTTACCCCATATCCTTAGACTATGACCCCTGGTTCCAGACTGCCCCACCGTTGGGAACATTCTTCCTGCATCTACCCTGTCAAATCCTGTTAGAATTTTATAGGTTTCTATGAGATCCCCCTCACTCTTCTGAACTCCAGCAAATATAATGCTAACCGACTCAATCTCTCCTCATACCTCTGTCCCGCCATCCCAGGAATCAGTCTGGTAAACCTTCGCTGCTATCCCTCTATAGCAAGAACATCCTTCCTCAGATAAGAGACAAGCACAACAACCATATTCTTCACAATAAGGTCTCACAAACCACAATGAGTTGACCAATTTGTTTTTTAATGTTATTGGTTGAATGAGAAATGTTGGACAGGACATCTCCTTGTTTCTTCTTTCAATATTATCATGAGGTTTTTTACCTGAACAGGCTGTACACACAGGGTCTAGGTCAAATGTCTCATCCATACAATGACTCCACTGAAAATACCACATTGCCTGGTACTGCGCTGAAGTGTCTGCCTAGATTATGGCTGTTAATTTCTTCAAAGCTAGTCCCGCTCTATAGATGGAAGCGTGACAGAAAGCCCATCTACCTGCTTAAACAGGGTTGCAGCCAGATCTCCGGCAAAGTCATGGTAGTGATGCTGGACCAGCTATGAGAAAATTTTCAGTTTGTGTGTTCAAGTCCTGGAAGGGGACTTAAACCCATAACTTTCTGACTCAGAGGTAAGAGTACTACCAATGAATTTAAACCAAGACTATTATCCTCATAATAGCTCAAAGACAATCATTTCAAATAAACTGGAAAAAATGTATTGAATCTCTGCTTGGCATGAAATCCAATACTGCATGAAATCATTTTTTATGACAGTCTAACACTTCTCCAAATGTCATCCTCGTAAGGCGAGATACTCTGGCTGTTATCAGTCTTGATCATGCAAGTAAACAGATGGTCCCAGTCAGTGGGTTGGGTAGCTATACAGCCAGACTCAAACAGCATGACATTTTTCCAATTTTCTCCACTCCTCCTCTTGAAGGCAGTGAATCATGCTGGTGTGGAGTTTTACAAGTGCCAGACGTCCAGGAGCTCACCTGAGTATCCATTCTTCATGTGTAAGCTTAGACTGAGAGTGCTAGCAGGCTATTTGACAATGTAGTATTCCCAAAATGATCAATGGCTATTACACATGTGAGTGTGAAAGGTAGTTCCGGAACATTTTAGGAAAAAACACTCACTGAAAAGAATGTGTTAAAGGCGTAATTCCAAACTAATGGAATATTTTCATAAATAGTAAATTATTTAGAAAATTGATCAATGTAAATGGTTCTCTCACCTCAAGTACTGCCCCCCTCCCTTTCAAAACCACCATTAACTTTCCTTCCTCAAAAGGTCACTTAAATTCCATTGTTATGGCAAATCACCTTATCTTCAACCATCTTTTCGTCTCCAATGACCTTATGCATACTGACACTTCCCAAACCTGTAAACATCTTTCCTGCAACTGCATATTTGAATTTCTAAAATCAGGTTTCCACCCCTGCCATGTCCCTGAGACATCTCTAATTAAAGTCACAAATGTCATGCTACGTGATCATGATGCATTTTCCCTCTTTGATTTCTCTGCAGCCTTTGACACAACTGGCCACATCAACGTGCTCCAATGCCTCTTCCCTGTTGTCCAACTCAAAGGAATTGACCTTGCTTTGTTCCACTCTTACCTACCTGACTGTAGCCAGAGCATCTCCGGAATGGCTTCTTTTTTGCCACTGGCGTTACCTCTGGAGTTCCCCAAGAATCTGACCTTTTCCTCCTTTCCTCTTTGTGTGGTGCCCCTTAGTGAAATCATCTGCATATATGGGTTCAGCTTCCACATTGTTCATTGAACACTGCAGTAGTCTGAGGACAGAGAGGTCAGTATGAGAGCAAGGTGGAGAATTAAAATGACAGGCGACCAGAGCTCAGGCTCACGCTGGCAGATTGAATGGAGGTGTTCCTCAAGGTGGTCACCTAATCTGAGCTTCGGCTCCCTAACGTATGAGCAGACAACATTGTGACCAGCGAATACAGTATACTAAATTGAAAGTATAGGTAAATCACTGTTTCCTGGAAGTAGTGTTTGGGGCCTTGGACGGTGAGGAAAGAGGAGGTAAAAGGACAGGTGTTGCATCTCCTCCTCTTGCATGGAAAGGTGCCATGGGAATGGGAGGGGGTGTTAGGGATGATTGCGAAGTGGACCAGGGTATTGCAGAGAGAATGGTCCCTTTGGGGAGTAGCGTCAGACTGGAGGTGGCAGAAATGGTGGAAGATGACCTGTTGAATATGGAAGTGGGTTGAGTGGAAGGTGAGGCCAGGTGGAACCCAACCATGTTCTGGGAGAGCAGGGCGGGGTGAGTGGGGGGTGGTGAGTACGGATCCTTGGTTGAGACAAAAGGAAGTGTTCCAATGAAGCTGAACATAAGCTGAAGGAACAGCACCTTGTCTTTCAATTAGGCACTTTACAGCCTTCCGGACTCAACAGTGACTTCAACAATTTCAGATTGCAATCTCTGCCTACATTTTGTCTCCTTTCTTTTCACAGGTTTTGGTTTTGCTTTTGTTTTGCTCTTGTTTTTGCATTTGGACAGCAGTTGTGCATCATTCTGCCATTCACAACTCCTCCAGACAAACCTTTTACTTCTTTACTTGTCCTGTTACAATTCCCTTTGTCTTTGCACCACTAACCTTTTTATCATTTAATCTCTCATGTCTTTGGTTGGGCAAATGTGGGTTAATTAGGGAAAGCCAACAGAGATTTGTTAAGGGCAGATCCTGTTTACCTAAAATAAAAGTTTTGATGAAAGGTTACTGAGCTGAAATGTTAACTCTCTCCACAGATGCTGCCAGACCTGCTGAGTATTTCCAGCACTGCTAGGTCTGATCTGCCAGGGGGACAGGACACACCCGGGGATGGTAATGGCGGTGTCTGGTACACTGTCTATAAGGTATGACTCGGTGAGTATGACTATGTCAGGCTGCTGCTTGACTATTCTGTGGGACAGCTCTCCCAACTTTGGCACAAGCCCCCAGATGTTAGTAAGGAGGACTATGCAGAGTTGACAGGGCTGGGTTGCCGTTGTTGTTTTGGTGCCTGGATCGATGCTGGGTGGTCCATCCGGTTTCATTCCTGATTGACTTTGTAGTAGTTTAATACAACTGAGTGGCTTGCTAGGCCATTGCAGAGGGCATTTAAGAGTCAACCACATTGCTGTGGGTCTGGTGTCACATGTAGGCCAGACCAAGTAAAGACAGCAGAATTCCTTCCCTAAAGGACATTAGTAAACATTACAATAATTGACAATGGTTTCATGGCCATCATTAGCCTAACTTTTTAATTCCAGATTTTTATTAATTGAATTCAAATTCCACCTTGTGCCGTGGTGGGATTCGAACCCATGTCCCCTGAGAAATACCTTGGGTCTCTGGGTTACTAGTCCAGTGACAATACCACTATGCAACCGACTTTCCATATTTTTATTAACAAACAGAAAATATTATGTCTACAAATGAAGAAATCTGATGATGGATGGATGATGACTCATGGAAGAGATGCTGGACATAGATTTATGGAATTAAATTAACTAATTCAGGCCTATTCACAAGAGATTATTAAATTGGGGGCTACACAATGATGTGGACAATGATGATGACACCACTCACTCACTCTCCTTCTGGTCCATTGTGTCTTTGGAGCTGAAAATTCCTAACAATTGATGGAATTGAGCCTGACAAAAATTCCCCAATGTATCCACAATAGCTGACCAATAAAGGGTTAATAGAGCCAATGATAGTTTTATGAATATTCAAACCAGTAATGAATATTTATTGTACTGCTGCAACCCAAATCCCTGAATAAGGATGCCAACAATTACAATCCCTCAGGGCTCATTGATGAGACAGTGACCGTAAAATGAGAGAGACAGGACATGCTGCAATTCCCACATCTGATTCTTCAAATGACAAAAGTACACCCAACAGCATTGTTTTCAAAATGTATAGAGATTGAAAAGTTCAAATCATGCATCATTTGCTTCATAGCGTGGGGTCATTTGACTTTGGGCAATAGTGTAAAACAGGCGATTTTAAACCTGGAAATGTACAGTGAAATGAAAATCGGGACAGATGTATGACAGGTGGCTGATCTGATAGTGCACCATTGACACTTTTACACAAGTGCTCAAAGTCAAAATTGCTCCTCTGTAGTTTTCAATTTTCCTGTATAGGGGACCACCCACCCCAGCAAATATTGAGATACCCTTGGAAATCACTGTTCTAACTTCCAAAGACATTGTCAGGTACACAAAAAGCAAAATAGTCCTACCTTTACATGAAACATATTTTATTAAACAGAATAATAGGTTGGATCTTCCTCTTCTCTGTGCCCCAGGAAACCAGTGTTCTCCAGATTTAAAATAATAGAAAACCAGGGCGGAACCTAGTTCATCAGGGGATCCCTCTCCTCGTGCTACTATGAGATTTCTTAAGACCTTCTCTGCCACTAAGTCACTAGGCCTATATATAAATTGTAGGTGCAAGTCCAACCTCAGAATTCGTATTGTACTGAGGGAGGAGAGAGCATTCCTGGCCTTAAATCTCATTTTCCAATAGTTACAATCAATACACCCAGAGTGAGGGGCAAACTAAAGATGATGCAAACATGCTGTTAGCCCTGCCCCGCCAATGTACAGGTGTGATCTACCAGTCCTTAACCACATAAGATTGGGGAGCCTGGAGGTGATCTCATTCAGGACAGTGGAAGACCAGCATTCAAGCAGGTCTGGCTATAGCCTTATCCATTTTTTGCCTGAAGCAGGCCTGTCCCAGCCACAGAAGGCATAAAAAAGAGCCCAAGACAAGGCTTAAGTCACAGAATCATAGAATCATAGCACAGAAGGAGGCCATTTGACCCATCAAGTCTGTGCTGGCTCTTTCGAAGAGCAATCCAGTTCATCTCACGCCCCGCTCTTTCCCCATAACACTACAATTCTTTCTCCTTCAAGTATCTATCCAATCCATTTTGAAAGCTACTAGTGAATCTGTTTCTTTCAAAAGGGAATTGAATAAATACTTGAAGGAGAAAAGAAGATTTGGGCAAAAGAAATAGAAAAGGGCTGTGATGTCACCGTTGTGACCGCTAACTATGTCACAGTTGCTGCGAACGGTAATGTTTCAGATAACGTTAATTCACATCATTCTGTAGTCTCTCACCATATGCACTCATAGACTTTGTCCAAAAGTGGAAAATAAAGCAAATGGCTGCTGTAATTGTTTTTAAATATAGTAACCACTTGTTTATCAAAAGAAAAAAAATCTGGACCCATCAGTACACACTTCTTCTGCTAATCTCTTTAGTTATTATAAACAGAAAATTTTAAATGGTCCAATGTCAAACCCTTTTAACGTACTTTTTGAATCTCCCAAGTATAATTGTGTTGAACAGGGAAAGCAAAGAGTGGCAGCCAGAATCTCAAAGGACTTTTTCTCTTGTTTACACCCTGTCGCTTTCACCTGCAGTAATCTGAAAAACCTTGTCAAGTAGGTCTGAATCTAAAAGCACAATATTAATGGGCCAATCCTTCAGTTTCCTTTAGGTTCAGAGGTCACCCATCTAGCATCTTCCACCTCCATCTGCGAGAGCAGCCTTGTTACTGAAAGATCAATAAACCCACCAAGCACACCATCATCACTCCATGATGTTCCCGCATACAGAATGAAGCCCTGTCTATCTACCTGGCACATTCACTGGCTCGAATTTAATTAGAAAATGGCTGACAATTTCTACGTTTGGACAAGATCATTTCTTGTTGCAATGCCTGCTACAGGAACACCGATAAGATACAGGCAAAGTAGTTTACTGAAAACAAGAATCTGTACGCTCCAGTTCTCCTTGCTAAAGGTTAGAAGGAACATTAATTTAGACTCAACAAGTCTTTTTTATATCTAAAATAGATTTCTTGTTTTAAAAAGACATTGCCAGCACATAGGAAATACACAATAATTAAGAAACAAAACAAAATTACAAAAAAGAAAGCTCCTGTATTATAGGTATTTACTGCCTCTGTCATTTATTAACACCACAGGGTGAATTCCACAATCAGAGATACAATCAGCCATGATGGGCCCACAATCTCCCAACTAGCACTCCAAGAGCTCCTTCAGTTCTGCTGGGAGCACATAATCATGGATTGGACCTCATATTTCAGGGATTGAAATTGGATCAATTGGATTGAAAACTATCCTTTTATCTGATAACTCATTTCACATCTGGGTCAAGCTAAAAGAATGACAAGTCCCCTCTGTTTGTAAGGATCCTACAGAAAGCAAGTTTGGGTTTTCTCAGCTTCTAGTAAATATGTATTCACAGCACAAAACCACTCTTAATTTGCTGCAGGGTGGCTGGTGTGGGAAATAAAATATCCACAGTGCTACATTATATATGGGGGAGCGTGCTGGGATAGGTACTGGTGTGAAGTGCTGGGCTGGGAGATACTTGACCTGCTTACTAGATGCTGAACTTAAAAAATTTTGTACCTCTAGATTCCCTTCAACATCCTAAGTGGGCAGCCAGTGGAGGTTTTCACCCTGATCTGGTGGTTCTATTGTTAACACTAAGAATGGTGTGCCAAGTCAATGTACTGATGGGTCAGGGCACAGGCTGCAACTGGGGCAAGGCTTTATGCAAATAACATGGCACTTCTGTTGCCAGGTTACACAGCTGTAGGGCACTAGCAGCTGAACACCAGGCTCCCAACCAGAATATACAAGTTATAGCCATCCAAGGTTGGCATCTGACTATTCTGTTAGAAAAAGCTTTTAGTACAGTTATTCTGTCATCAGTCTTCTGCTAGTCACCAGAACGAGGAAGGCAGCCACAGTTCTCACTCCTCTTTACTATTCAGTGACTCCTGCTGGGAAATGAGGATGGTTGGATACCAGCCGCGTGCAGGGTTAGGATTGGTTTGGAGATTCCCAATCCCCATGATGGAATAACCACTGACACTCACCAGCTAGACTCTAATATATGGAGTGGGCACCAGGCTGAGGCTCCAGAGGGCTGCTGGCAGCCAATGAGACAGTACCTCAGTCTGAATATGTACCTTCAAGAGAGAGTGGTAAGAAAGAGAGAAAAGTGGGAAAAATCGATATATTTTCACAGAGCAGTCTATTATTCATGGTGATTAAGGCACAGTATGGCAGTACTGAATAATGGAACATTTTCTTATTCACATTAATTAATAATTTTTTTAAATTTATTTTTCCTTCCCTCCAGTATCACATTACATAACTGGCAGGACAGGTAACAGAAAAGAAGTGTATGTGCCTCATACTAAAAATGACAGGCCCCATGTGCTATTTTTCACCAGGTTATTAACATCAGTTATTTCCTTAATTGCTTCCTCTCTGCCCTCCTCCAATTATAACTCAACTCTGGATGAAGGACAGGCAAGCAGCTAATGCACTCTCAAGCCTTTGCCAATGCCATCCTGATTCAGCTGCCAGGTGGCATAGGGCAGCAACCCAGGAACTCCTCTTCCCCTCCAATTCATCCTCTCTCGCCCTCTTATCTCCTGACCACCACCACCACAACCCCCCACCCCCCCCCCCCACCCCTACACCTCGCCCCAACCTCCCTGCCCTCGCCTACAATTTTCCTCTCCATTTGGGATGGATCCCAATCATTGCAACGTGTATGAAGAAAAAAACTGAATTGCCAAAAAGGCTTTTCCCATGAAGACAGTGTCAGTTTAAAGCAGAAATTTGCATCAATTTATTTCCTCAGTCGCAGCTATCCACTAAAGAGCCATGTTAAACACAAGCTGCTATTTGGAAACATTTCTCATCCTCCACACAGACAGGCAGCAACTCAGTATGGCTGTTGGCTGAGAACACAGGCTTTCATTTCAGACACAGCATGAATGCAGGAATCCCTGCCTGTTTTCAAAGTATAGGATCATCTGTATTAGTTTGACTTTAAATTAAAGCAAAATCAGTAATCACTGTATAATTTTTTTTAATGTAGTGTCAAAGAAGAACAGTATAATACTTAGCTTCACTGAGGCTGAGTTGGTAAGTGCAGTTGCCTGATGTGGATTATCTAGAGTGAAACTGAGCCATTCAACCCGAGGAAGGTCGTAGATTTGAGCTGAGGTTAGTGCTAAACTAGTGGGTTAAAACTCAGGCAGTAGTGGGGAAACTGAAGGGCAAATTTTAATAAGCTTTCGGCCAATTTAACTTTTACTGTTTGGCGAATAAATCATATCTTTGAAATGTTGATGGATTTGATTTATTAAAAAAAGATTTCTGAATTTTGCTTTCCTTTTACACTTCAAGAACAAGTATGCTCAGAAGATTTCACCAGCATGAATAAAATGTAAATTTAATTTCCAACACTAGGAGATGTCATGTAATGGGTTTTATCTTATCCAAAATAAAGACTCAATATTTCCAGATCTATACATATTAGTTTAACTAACATAAATAACAGCGGTGACTTCCACAATTAAAAGTCTTTGCAAAACTAGTTTGAGAAAGTGATTGGAAATAAGCTAATAGAACGTAATCCATTTACAGTTACCAGCAGCGAGGTTCTTCTCAGAGCTAATGTTATTTTACTTCTCTAATACAATTATGCTGTGATCTTTTCCAAACCAAACAAAACTACATTCATTTTGAAGGACAGAAAGTAGAAGGGACAAAAAAGATCTCCTCCATTATATATTTGAGCTAAATTTATGTACTCATCAAGGTGAAAGACGTCAGTCCCAGGAAATGAAACATGTTTTTATTTTGGGCATTGGGTGTTCGCACTAAGTAGCCCCAGTAGGTCACGCAGAACAGCACTGGATCAGACTAAAACTACTTGGGCTGAATTTTATTGGTGTGCCGCACATCGCAGTGGCGTGCTTTGAACTCGGCAGCCTTCAGGCACAGAAGAACCGCCACGGGGGCTCATTTAAATGGAGGGAGCGGAGTGGCTGCCCCCATGACATAAAGGGGGCGGTTGCTCCGTCCCCGGCAATGGCGTCCGGCGCCACTTTTAACGGCTTCAATCCCTTAGCATAGATTTGAATTTTTAAAGGTTTAATACTTTTTTTAAATTTAAAAAACATATTAAAAGCTGGAGGACCTCTCCCAACCCCCACAATCGTTTTTTTATTGGCTGATGTGAATAAAATCTAGTTCAGTCCCAACCCGAATTTACCCCCCCAACCCCTTCCCACCATCCCCACAGCCAATAAAAATTGTTTTTCCTGCTCCCCCCCGCCACACCTCCCCTCCCCGTCCCACTCCAAATGAAGTTCCGCAGGCACACAAGTTGCAGCTGGCAACTGTAAAATCGCCGTTGGATGGCCACCAGGACCAGGTAAGTTAATTAGTATTTTGTTTTCATTAATTTAAATATTTAAATGAAGGCAGTGGGAGGGGGCCGCACCGAGGTCCTACCACCGTCAGTAAAATGCAGCGGGGCCTTCTCGGCATCGGGGGCTGAGGTGGACCTCTCCCGGCAGAATTTTACAGGCCCTCCCACCATGACCCCCGATGTCGAGGGGTTGATAAAATTCAGCCCCTTATACTAAGGCAACATCAGGACAGTTCCCCAATAAAATTATTATAGCTCTTATTTGCTAACAAAATCTTGTGAAATTGCGGTTTCAAAAGATCCAGTTTTTGAGAAAATGAGTTTGTTAGCAAAAAGAAAATATTAGAAGGTAACCAGGATAATCTTCATATATCTAACAAGTTATTTAAACTAATATAAATGTTTAAAAATTTGCTAATCCAGCTTTGGAGTGTACAGTTTTGGAGGAAAACTGCTGCTTGGAAAGCTGATTTACCTACAAGACACTGAATATTCTGTTAATAACATCACAACGTAAGGAGATATTGGTCAAGGGAGGAATGCTAGACAGAACAACACAAGAACACCCTGCTACTCTTCGAAGAATGCTGCAGAATCTTTAATGCCCCTCTGAACAGGCAGACAGTTTAATATCTCATTTGAAATCCAGCAACACTTCTTCAATATTGCAATGGAATGTCAGCCTAGATTAAAAGTTCCAGATTGGTGCCAAGCTCAGATCAACTGTCTTCTACTCAGATGATAGCTATGAACTGAGCACTCTTTAACCTAACCTTTTCTCTAACGTTTTTTTCATCTACATACATCTACTTTTTCTGTTACAAATAGTGAAGCCTGGAAAATTGGCACAATGTGCCCGAAACACAACAGGAATAAAGCACCCTGTACATTTTCTATACAATATGCTTTTGCCCTCTCTAAGTGAGATTATTACATTGATGTCATTCAGATGCAGGTTTGTGTTGTGGGAGCGTGCCCATTAAGAACTAGAATGAAACTACTCAAAACATATTTCAGGTAGCACCTTACTAGCCAGCAGAGACTTTAGCCTGGGCTACATCTGAATCTAAGGTCTCAGAGAAGGAAGAACAATGATTTGCAAAATTGTTTCAGAGGGAAAACTCAAGCTGAAGAAGCCATGAAATGGACACATCAAGTTGAACCATTTATAGGCGAGGGAGGGAGAAATAATGTCCAGGGTTAGCTTTAAACACTGCTTTTAAAACATTTGAATTGAGGGAAAAGAACGTGCAATAGAGACATCAGCAACATAATCAAAAGCCTGCTGTTAAAAGTTACAAATCTGCAATAAATATCTTTCAGATGTAACATCATTGAGTTCTCCTTTAAGTTAATCCCACAGCTTTTACGATCCAGATATATTAGCAAGACTAAGAGTTGTAAACTTACAAAAAAATTAGTTAGTGAACAGAGTAACATTTTATAGTAAATCTCATCTAACTTTTAATTTATTTTCATAGTAGTTTTCATCATTTAAAAATTAACAAGATGTGACATTATCGCTGGTAGTGTTAAATGCACACTTCTAACAAGAAAATTCTGAAACTAGTTAGCTTTGAACTTAAAGGAGAAATCTTTATTTCTTTAAAATCATAGAGTAATCAAATGGTTACAGCCCAGAAGAAGACCCTTCGGCCTGTCAAGCCCATGCTGGCTTAGTTCTGACTTCCTCGTCAAATCACAGACATGGTCCTTAATTGTGTGCTTTTTCATTCTTTAGCCGGACAAGAAGCCAAGGAGTTGACTCTTAATCCTCACAGTGCACTCCATTTTCAAGGATTGACTAGTCAAACAGCCAATCAAGTCTACATCTAAATTCCGAGGTGCGAGCGCTTGTCACCTAACCCTGCTGAGCTCCAATAAATTGGGCCATTCCAACATCTAATCAGTGAATGTTTACCAGGATGTTTTAAATGGATTTCTATGGACCCAGGAAATCTAGATATATGCTATGTCTGAATTTTAATCTCATCCCCAGCATGTGGTTTTTCTGTGGATTTAATCCCAGAAACTAAATCTAATTTAATAACATGTCAAAATCCTTCTGCACCTGAAAAGGGATAACCACCAATGCCCCTAAGTTGATGCTTGAGGAATGGCTAACCTGGACAGGCTCGGGGGGCAGATAGCACCCATGAAACTTTAACCTTTATTGAACCATGCCTTTAAGAGAGTAGCGAAGAGAATGGGAAGGGAAGGGAAAATAAAATTAAAGTGGCATGGAAAGTGAGACCAATTTTAATGATCTGATTAAATTAAATAATGAGCATGAAAGATATAATAGGTTATAATTTTCAGACAGATTGATTGAAGTTTCTACCTCCAATCTCACCCTCCAATCAGGTTGCCTGTACTTACAGACTATTGTACTCCTGCTTGTCCATATAATTTAATAGACTGCTGAAAAAGATGACTATATTCAGAAGAACAGATTAACAATCCAAGAAAACAGCTGATACAGCAGTATAACTGATAATGTTACGGTGCTAATTACATTCTCAAAGGAAGGTTTCGGCTTCTACAACTGTAGTGTTTGATTGATTTGGGTTTAATTGTATTAGTCTGTCCAGTGTTCACTGTGTTTGATTTGCTTAAGCCTATGGATGGAGCTTAAGAGTTTGAAACTGAAAGTAAAAGAGCAGGACTAGAATGTTCTAAAGAAAACACAGACTGTTCTGAGAAGACACTATACTGAGATCTTGTAAGTGCTGAGATATTTTAAAGTGCTGTAAAAAAAAAACAGTTGGTGATTTAATACAAGTCTCATACCTGCATTGCTCAGAGATAAATCATATATATAAATATCCAGCAAACCGGCATAAACATATTGTAGAAATGCTGCTCAAGTCTGGAGAAGTTCCCTGCTTCCCCTGGAATTCAACCGAGTGCATTCCTTTAAAGCCCTCAGCAAATTCTCACCCGCCAATAGCTGGTATGAGTTTCAATGAGAGCTCAGGAAAGGCTATGGAACTCTTCCAGCTAAAGGTAATTGGTCACTTTCAAGAAATGTCCTTCTCCTCGACCCTACGGCTCCATTGAGAGCCAAAGATCATTGAAAGTTACTTTCAATGGAAATTACAATTGTTCGTGGTGTAAATCCGACTGCAGGCATGCTATCAGCCAGTTTTGTGCTATTAATAGACTAATTTCACCCTTCTTTGCCAGTGGAAGAGGGTGAGAGTACTAATGTGCCCTTAATGCTATGATGCACCCATCCTGAATATGTAACTTACTTGATCCACGTAATTTGGTGTGGGTTCTGGTCATCCTCACTTGAGAGCATTTAAGAGTCTTTCTATTGTACTTCCACTAAGCAGAGTGCAATTTCAGGACCAGTATATCAACAGCTTAAGTTACAAAACCTGTTTCACCACTAGTTTTCAAGTGTCATATGTTCATAGTCAGCATGTCCTGGACAAGTCAAATTCTAAGGCCCTACGTCAGGTTTCTTGAAGCTGTTGCTGGTTTTCTAGATTGACATGAGTTGGCTGATCTCAAAGGCAGCAGCAGTAGGAGCTGTACAATAGGTTGCAATAGCCTGGGCTATGGGGTGGAGGAGAAATTCCATCCATAGTTGCCACATGCATCTATTGAGGAAAGGGTCAGGCTAAACTACAACATGTTCCATGATCGAATAGCCTGTTCACACTCCCTCTAGTCCAATACATGAAGACTCACTATAATGATATAGTACTGAAAGGCTGCCAGGATCCATGAGATCATATTCTAGAGAAAAACGTTTCAAAAAAATTAAATAAACAAACAATCACATGTATTATTGATGTCATTCTTAATATCTCACAAAGAGTTCCAGGACTCTGGAATTCTATGCCAGGAGTTTCCTGGTTATTGTCTCTATCCTCACCCAGACACTGGAGCTCACACTGTACTTTTTGCATTCATGGCTACATTTATTTCTTGTCTGTAGAAATTCTTCTGCGCCTGAGATTCTGCAGCCCAGAAGCACCAGGTAGGTCATCTTGTAAATGCTTAAACAATTTTTTATCTCAATGCTCAGGCATCTTACCCATTTAGAAAGATAAAATTATGAGACCTCTGCAGCTGCAAAGCTTTGAACATTTGTATTCCTCTAAATCTCTTTGTTCCCAAACTCCATATAAGGCCATAACCTTTGTCTTTTGGTAAAGCTGGGATATTTATTTTACCTTTTAATAGAAGGCAGAAAAGGTCTATTCAGCATATGCTTTATTCAGGTCCTTCTGACAAGCTATTTATCATAATGATAGAAACAGCAGTTTAATTCACTTCTGGACCCAGAATATATGATTCTGCCAGAAACAGAACTATTACCTAGACCTAATCTAATCCTTGAAGAATCACTAACTCCAGGCCTCATCTATGAAGCTAGAACATATTAGAGCATTCCTTTTTTTTTTCAGTGAAAACAATAGACTTCTAACCACTCTAGTCATATTCCAGAATGTAGATGCGAGTAGTGCATTTGTGCCTCCTCTCACTGGAGGTAAGAAAGAATGACTTGCATTTATATAGTGCCTTTCAAACCACAGGGTGTCTCAAAGTGCTTTACAACCATGAGGTACTTCTGAAGCTGTTGCAAAGTAAGAAATGCGGCAGCCAATTGGTGCACAGCAAACTCTGAAAGACAGGAGGTGGAAAGAAAGTAAGAGAGATATAATGGAAGCAAGGATATCACACCATTCATAAGGATAGTGAAAAGCCTCTATTTAAAAAAATTACTGAAGCCCTGTTAGTTGTAACTCATTATGCTGGTGTCACGAAACATGCTATGGCGAGTAATGATTTTTTTAATCGCCGGCTGGAAACCTGAATTACATTTTTAAAAGATAAAACAGCTAAAAGGTGACTCTACTTGCAGCTAAGATGGCCATGCCAATTTGCATCACTATACTCCATATTCCAATGCATTGATGTGGAGATGAATTGTCTGCACAGTCCCCTCAAGAACAATGACCTGGGGAATCTGAGTGAACTAACTATCCTGTTTCCATTAGCAAGACATTAAGGCCATCACTGGGGCATTAAACTGGTGAAGATGAACCACTCAAACCTAATCACTTGAACAATGGGACCCTGGTTGTAATAAGGGAATTCCTAGACACAGACTGATTAAGTTGCAAGACGGAATACACACTGGTAACCACCATGTTGAATCACTGGGTGATGGTCATGTGATAGGCCCACCATCTATGTGATTAAGCTGGTGTTTTCTCTGCAGCAGGCAGACAAGTAGCTAGACACTAACGAGACAAGGAGAGTCCCTCCTCCCTCTCTCTCTCTAATTCACCTTACAAGCTTCAAACCCTGTCTGCTGGTCATAACCACCTAGGCCTATCACAGCTGCAGACAGAGATCCCTTGAAGGAAATCATCTGCATCGCTGTCTCCAGGAGAACCACCGAAAAAGCTGTCCACATCTTCAAACCGGAAGCCTCAAGACCACCGAATTCAGCCTGAAGGCAGCCCAGACTGGCAATGCCTTGATTTTAACATTCTTCTGGGTTTATCATAAGATCATAAGAAAGATGAGCAGGAGTAGGCCATTCGGCCCCTCAAGCCAGCTTCGACACTCAATAAGATCATGGCTGATCTAATTATGGCCTTAACTCCACTTTCCTGCCTGTCCCCATAAACCTATGGCTGTATTTAGGAACATAAGAACTTAGGAACAGGAATAGGCCGTTCAGCCCATTGAGCCTGTTCCGCCATTCATTTAAGGTCATAAGGTCATATGGTCATAAGAACTAGGAGCAGGAGTAGGCAATTCAGCCCCTCGAGCCTGCTCCGCCATTCAATACGATCATGGCTGATCTCATCTCGGTTTCAACTCCATTTTCCTGCCCGTTCTCCATAACCCTTCAACCCTTTACTCATTAAAAATCTATCTCCTCCTTAAATTTACTCAATGTCCCGGCACCCACCACACTCTGGGTAGTGAATTCCACAGACTCACGACCCTTTGAGAGAAGTAATTTCTCCTCATATGCTACCACATATCCTAAAACTATGACCTCTCGTTCTAGATTGCCCCACAAGAGGATACATCCTCTCTACATCTACTTTGTCAATCCCTTTAATCATCTTATATACCTCAATTAGATCTCTCATTCTTCTAAACTCGAGAGAGTAAAGATCTAAACTGCTCAATCTCTCTTCCTAAGACAAACCCCTCATCCCTGGAATCAATCTAGTGAACCTCCTCTGAACTGCCTCCAATGCAACTACATCCCTCCTCAAGTAAGGGGACCAAAACAGTACGCAATACCCCAGGTGCAGTCTCACTAATGCCTTGTACAGTTGCAGCAACACTTCCCTATTTTTATATTCTATTCCTTTAGCAATAAATGCCAAAATTCCATTTGCCTTCCTTATTACCTGCTATACCTGCATACTAGCTTTCTGCAATTCATTCACGAGGACACCCAGATCCCTCTGCACCGAAGCATTCTGAAGTTTCTCTCCATTTAGATAATAATTTGCCTTTCTATTCTTCCGACCAAAGTGAATAACCTCACACTTATCCACGTTAAGCTCCATCTGCCAAATCTTGGCCCATTCACCTAACCTATTCATATCCATATGTAAATTTCTTATTTCTTTATTGCAACTTACTATCCCACCTATTTTGGTGTCATCTGCAAATTTGGTTATAGTACCTTCTATCCCTGCATCCAAGTCATTGAGATATATTATAAATAGTTGGGGCCCAAGGACCGAACCCTGTGGCACCCCACGAGTTACATCTTGCTAACCAGAAAAAGACCCATTTATCCTGACTCTCTGTTTTCTGTTGGTTAGCCAATCCAAGCTAATAAATTGCCCTTAACCTTATGTGATCTTACCTTGTGTATTAACCTTTTGTGCGGCACCTTATCAAATGCCTTCTGGAAGTCCAGATATACTACATCTACCGGATCCCCATTATCCACCTTGCTTGTTACAGCTTCGAAGAACTCTAGCAATTAAGTCAAACACGATTTACCCTTCATAAAACCATGCTGACTCTGATGGATTGCGTTTTGACTTTCTAAGTCCTGTTATCACTTCCTTAATAATGGATTCTAACAATTTCTCAACGACAGATGTTAAACTAACTGGTCTGTAGTTTCCTACTTTCTGCCTCCCTCCCTTTTTAAATAAGGGCAGTATATTAGCTTTTTTCCTATCCACTGGAACCTTTCCCGTATCCAGGGAATTTTGGAATATTATAGCCAATGGATCCACTATCTCCGCTGCCACTATCTTTATGACCCTAGGATGTAGGCCATCAGGCCCTGGGGACTTGTCTGCCTTCAATCCCAACAGTTTGTTCAGTACTTTTTCCCTGGTGATGATGATTTTTCTAAGATCCTCTTTTTCGATAACCTCTGCATTACCTGTTACTATTGGGATGGTACTAGTGTCTTTCACCGTGAAAACTGAGGCAAAATACTGATTTAGTGTCTCCGCCATTTCTGTGTTCCCCACCATTAACTCCCCAGTCTCATCCTCCAAAGGACCAACATTCACTTTAGCTACTCTCTTACCTTTTATATACTTCTAGAAGCTTTTGCTATCCGTTTTTATATTTTGCGTTAGTTTTCTTTCATAATTTACCTATGCTCTTTTTATTACTTTTGTAGTAACCCTTTGTTGATCTTTAAAAGTTTCCCAATCTTCCAGCCTGCCACTGGTCTTTGCAATATGGTATGCCTTAGTTTTTGTCTTTATGTTATCCTTAACTTCCTTGCTTCGCTATGGATGATTTTTCTCTTTCTTCCTCTCTGGAATATATTTTAGTTGGGAGGAATTGAATATCTCCTTAAACATCTGCCTCTGCTCATCAACTGTCCTACCCTTTAGTCTTCCTGCCCAGTCCACTGGAGCCAAATCTGTCCTCATGCCTATGTAATTACCTTTGTTTAACTCCAGAACGCTCGTCTGGGACTTCAGTTTCTCGCGCTCAGACTGAATTTGAAATTCTAGCATGCTATGATCAATCTTCCTTAGAGGATCCTTAACTATGACATCATTAATTAATCCTACCTCATTACATAATACCAAATCTAGAATAGCCTGCTCCCTAGTTGGTTCCACAACGTATTGCTCCAAAAAACAACCTCTAATACATTCAATGAACTCTCTCTCGAGGCTACCCTTGCCAATTTCATTAATTCAGTCTATATGCATATTAAAATCACCCATGATTATTGCAGTACCTTTCTTACAAGCCCCCAGTATTTCGTGGTTTATACTGTGCCCCACTGCAGAACTACTGTTTGGGGACCTATAGATTACTCCCAACAGGGACTTCTTTCCCTTGCTATTTCTTATTTCTACCCAGACTGATTCTACATCTTGATCTCCAGTGCATATATCATTTCTCACTACAGCACTGATCTCTTCCTTCACTAACAAAGCTACACCTCCTCCTTTTCCTTCCTGCCTATCCTTCCGAAATACTGAGAACACTTGGATATTCAATTCCCAAACCTGGTTTCCCTGCAACCATGTCTCAGTAATCGCCACTAAATCTTACCCATTCGTCTCTATTTGCTCTGTTAACTCATTTATTTTATTCCGAATGCTTCGTGCATTCAGATACAAAGCCTTTAAGTTTGTTCTATTATCAAATTTCCCTACTCTTGTACGATTCCTTGGTGCAATATGACGTTCACACGTTCTGTCCCTTCCTTTTATTTTGTGGTAACAATCAGCCTCATCACTAACCTGCACTCCTACCTTCTCCTTTAACTCTGCCTTCCTAATTTTCCATGCAACTGAACCCTCCCCCCACCCCCCCCCCCCCACCCCCACCCCCCCACTATTTAGCTTAAAGCCCTATCTACAGCTCTAGTTATGCGATTCGCCAGGACTCTGGTCCCGGCATGATTTAGGTGGAGCCTGTCCCATCGGAACCGCTCCCTCCTTCCCCAGTACTGGTGCCAATGTCCCACAAATTCAAACCCATTTCTCCCACACCAATCTTTGAGCCATGCATTTACCTCTTTAATCTTATTGACCCTTTGCCAATTAGCTCGTGGCTCAGGTAGTAATCCAGAGATTATTACCTTTTTGGTTCTGCTTTTTAATTTATCCCCTAGCTGCTCATATTCCCTCAGCAAAACCTCTATCCTCGTTCTATCTATATCATTGGTACCTACGTGGACCACGACAAATGGATCTTTCACCTCCCACTCCAAGTTCCTCTGCAGCCCAGATGAGATATCCTGAACCCTGGCACCAGGTAGGCAAAACAGCCTTCGGGACTCTCGATCCTGGCCACAGAGAACAGTGTCTATGCCCCTAACTATACTATCCTCGATTACGACTACATTTCTTTTTTCTCCCCCCACTTGAATGGCTCCCTGTACCACGGTGCGATAGTCAGTTTGCTCATCCTCCCTACAGTTCCAGCTCTCATCCACACAGGGAGCAAGAATCTCCAACCTGTTGCATAAGGACAAGGGCTGAGGCTCCTGCAACACTACCTCCTGGATCCCTCTACCTGCCTCACCATAGTCACACCCTCCTGTCCCTGACCACTGGCCGAATTCAAGCTAGTTAATCTAAGGGGTGTGACTGTCTTCTGAAACACAGTGTCCAGGCAACTCGCCCCCTCCCTGATGTGTCGCAGTGTCCGAAGCTCAGACTCCAGCTCATCAACTCTGAGCCGGAGTTCCTCGAGCAGCCAGCACTTGCTACAGATGTGGTCACTAGGAACCACAATGGGGTCCACCAGCTCCCACATCATGCAGGTACAACACATCACCTGGCCCTGCAGCTCTATTTTATTTAATTAGATTTTAATTTGTTTTTAAATTTCCGACTGGTCTTTAGTTTTTTTAATCCGCTTTAGTTTTTAGTTTATAGACTAATAAATCGATCGTCTTACTCTTTATTTGATTTCAATTAAATTAAATTTAAAAGCTTACCTGTATACTCACCTCGGCGGCTCGCACTGTTGAATGTGACGGCACTCTGATGGCACTTTTTGATTTTTCCCCGGCTGCGCTCCTGCTGCTCCCGCTGTGCTCCTCTCTCTCTCTGTGACTCGGACTCTGGTTTGGCGTGCTTTTTTTTAAGATCACGGCTGATCATCTACCTTAACGCCACTTACCCGTGCTATCTCCATATCCCTTGATGTAATTTGTCTCCCGAAATCGATTGATTTTTTGTCTTGAACATGCTGAGTGACTGAGCTTCCACAGCCCTCTGAGGGAGAGAATTCCAAAGATTGACCACTCTGAGTGAAGAAATTCCTCCTCATCTCAGTCCTAAATGGCCTACCTCTTATTCTGAGATTATGTCCCCGGTTCCAGACTCACCAGCCAAGGGAAACATCCTATCCGCATCCACCCTGTCACGACCTGTAAGAATTTTGTAAGTTTCAATGAAATCACCTCTCATTCTTCGAAACTCTAGAGAATACAGGCCTGGTTTCCTCAAATCTCCTCATAAGACAATCCTGCCATCCCAGGGATTAGTCTGGTGATCCTCCAATGCACTCCTTCTAAGGCAAGTATATCCTTATTTAGATATGGAGACCAAAACTGCAAACAATACTCCAGGTGCGATCTCACCAAGACATCTTTCCTTCTGTACTCAAATACCCTTGTGAAGAAGGCCAACATATCATTTGCCTTCCTAATTGCTTGCTGCACCTGCATGTTAGCTTTTAGTGGCTCATGAATAAGGACACATAGGTCCCTTTGGACATCAACACTTCACAACATCTCACCATTTAAGAAATATTCTGTCATTCTGCGATGTTCTTGCCCATTCATTTAGCCTGTTCAAGTCCCCTTGAAGCCTCCTTGCAGCCTCCTGGCAATTTACATTCCCACCTAGTTTAATGTCATCAGCAAATTTGGAAATATTTCATTTGGTCCCCACATCCAAATCATTGTGAACAAGATTGTGAACAGCTGTGACCCCAGCATTGACCTTTGCAGTTCCCCACTAGTAACAGCCTACCATCCTGAGAATACTCTGTTTATTCTTACTGTCTGTTTTCTGTCTGTTAACCAATTCTCAATCCATACCAGTATATTACACCCCAATCCCATGTATGTTACAAGTAACATCCTCAAAAAATTCCAACAGGTTTGCCAAACATGATTTCCCTTTCATAAATCAATGTTGACTCAATCATATCGTTTTTTTCTAAGTGTCTAGTGATCACATCGTTCATAATAGATTCTAACATTTTTCCTACTCGTGACATCAAACTAAAAGGTCTGTAGCTCACTGTTTTCTCTCCCCCTCTTTTCTTAAATAGTGGGATCACATTTGTTACTTTCCAGTCTGAACTGGAGTAGCCATATAAATACCGTGGCTACAAGAGCAGGTCAGAGGCTAGGAATCCTGAGGCGAGTTACTCACCTCCTGACTCCCCAACGCCTCTCCACTATCTACAAGGCAAAAGTCAGGAATGTTGATGGAATACTCTCCACTTGCCTGGATGGGTGCAGCTCCAACAACACTCAAGAAGCTCGACACCATCCAGGACAAAGCAGCCCCCTTGATTGGCATCCTATCTACAAACATTCACTCCCTCTACCACCGACGCACAGTGGCAGCAGTGTCTACCATCTACAAGATGCACTGCAGCAATGCACCAAGGCTCCTTAGGCAGCACCTTCCAAATCCGCGACCTCTACCAACAAGAAGGACAAGGGCACAAATGCTTGGGAACACCACCACCTGCAAGTTCCCCTCCAAGTCACACACCATCCTGACTTGGAACTATATCGCCGTTCCTTCATTGTCGCTGGGTCAAAATCCTGGAACTCCCTTCCTAACAGCACTGTGGGTGTACCTACCCCACATGGACTGCAGCGGTTCAAGAAGGCAGCTCACCACCACCTTCTCAATTAGGGATGGGCAATAAATGCTGGCCTGGCCAGTGATGCCCACATCCCATGAATGAAATAAAAAAAAAGTCTTCAGGAACCTTTCCAGAATCTATAGAATTTTGGAAGATAACCACCAATGATTTATGACCCTAGTTTCAGAATGAAATATATCACTTTCAAATTTAATGTGAAATTCTATCATATTACGGTCACTTAATTTGGTTGACAACGCAACTGCTAGGTGCCACAGTACAAATGCAACCTTTACGACAGAAACTTCACTGTCTGCACCATCTCAGGCAGCTGCCAGTAATGAAGATGGTGCTGCTCAACTTGAAACAAAAAAGGTGAAGTGAACCCAATCCCATCACCTCCTCAATGGTCGCTAGCAGCGATGTGGGGGAAGCGGCTGGGCGGGGTGCGAGTGGCGAGCAGCCAGGAGTGGCGAGCAGATGGGCACAGCAGAGAATGGCAGGGTGGAGCGGCCATCGCGGGAGGCAGCAGGAAACTGAATGCCGCGATTGAGGCGGGGAGCGAGGAAGAGAAGTGGCATTTGAGGCAATGATTTTGGGAGGAAGCAGGATACTGTTGGGGGGCTGGAGGAAGCAATCATGGCCATTGAGGGGTGAGGCAACACTCGGATGTCATGTGCAGATTCATACTGACAAGCTGGCAAATGTTCAGATGTACTAACGACGTCATTGATCGCTCTGCGCATGCTCTGCGCATGCTCTGCGAAGTCAGGGGACACTTTGTATATCCTCCACTGCTCTCTGTGGAAGAGAATTCCAAAGATTAACGACCCTCTCTGAGAGAAGAAATTCCTCCTCATCTCCGTCTTAAAAGGGAGACTATTTATTTTGAAATGGTACCCCCCAGATTCCCAATACGAGGGAAAACATACTCTCAGCATCTACCCTGTCAAGCCCCCTCAGAATCTTGTATGTTTCAATAAGATCATCTCTCATTCTTCTAATCTCCAATGAATATATCCCTCCTCAAGAAAGGAGACCAAAACTATACAGAGTACTCTAGGTGTGGTCTCAACAATGCCCTGTACAATTGTAGCAAGACTTCCCTACTTTTATACTCCATCTCCTTGCAATAAATGGCAAAATTCCATTTGCCTTCCTAATTACTTGCTGTATCTGCATGCTAAACTTTTGTGATTCCTGTACAAGGACACCCAGATCTGTCTGTATCACAGCATTCTGTAGTTTCTCTCCATTTCAATAATATTCTGCTTTTCTATTCTTCCTGCTAGTGGACAACCTCACATGTTCCCACATTATACTCCATCAGCCGAATTCCTGCCCACTCACTGAACCTATCTATATCTCTTTGCAGACTCTTTGTGTCCTCCTCACAACTTGCTTTCCTACCTATCTTTGTATCAAATTTGGCTACAATTCACTCGGACCCTTCATCAAGTCATTAATATAGATTGTGAATTGGTGAGGCCCCAGCACTGATCTTGGCACCCCGCTAGTTATAGTTTGCCAACCTGAAAATGCCGCATTTATCCCGACTCTCTGTTTCCTGTCGGTTAGCTGATTCTGTATCCATGCTAATATATTACCCCAACATCATGAGCTCTTATCTTGTGTAGTAACATTTTATTTGGCACCTTATTGAATATCTTTTGGAAATCCAAATACACTACATCTACTGGTTCCCCTTTATCCACCCTGCTTGTTAAATCCTCAAAGAACTCTAATAAATTTGCCAAACATGATTTCCCTTTCATAAAACTCTGTCTGATTGTATTATGATTTTCTAAATGTCCTGCTACTACTTCCTTAATAATGGATGCTAGCATTTTCCCAATGACAGATGTTAGTCTATAGTTTCCTGCTTTCTGTCTCCCCCTTTCTTGAATAGAGATGTTATATTTGCAGTTTTCCAAGCCGCTGGGACCTTTCCAGAATCTAGGGAATTTTGGAAGATTACAACCAATGCATCCACTATCTCTGCAGCTACTTCTTTTAAGACCCTAGGATGCAGGCCTTCAGGTCCAGGGGACTTGTCAGCCTTTAGTCCCATTAGTTGTCCTAGTACTTTTTCTCCAGTGATCGTGATTGTTTTAAGTTCCTCCCTCCCTTTTGCCTCTTGATTTTCTACTATTCTTGAGATGCTTTTTGCGTCTTCTACTGTGAAGGCAGATACAAAATACTTGTTCAATGTCTCTGCCATTTCCTTGTTTCCCATTATTACTTCCCCAATCTTATCCTCTAAGGTACCAATATAGGAACATTGAGACAGAAGAGCTGGAGTAGGCCATTCAGCCCTTCAAACCTGCTCCACAATTCTACCTCAATGCCATATTCCTGCACTACCCCATATCCCTTGATGTCATTAGCAACTAAAAATCTATCGATCTCTGTCTTGAACTTATTCAGTGACTGAGGTTCCACCACCCTCTGAGTGAAGAAGATCCTTCTCACCTCAGTCCTAAATGGCTTTCCCTTTATTCTGAGATTGTGTCCCCTGGTTCCAGACCCCACAGCTGGGAGAAATATCCTTTCTGCATCTACCCTGTCTATCCCTTTAAGAATTTTGTAAGTTCCTATGAGATCGCCTCTCATTCTTCCAAACTCTAGAGAATACAGGCCTAGTCTCCTCAATCATTCCTCATAGGGCAATCCCCCCCATCCCAGGAATCAGTCTGGTGAACCTCTGCTGTACTCCCTCTATGGCAAGTACATCCTTCCTCAGGCAAGGGGACCAGAACTACACACAATATTCCAGGTGCAGCCTCACCAATGCTTACTTTAGCTACTCTCTTCCTTTTTATATATTTGTAGAATCTATTTTACATATTTGTTTTCAAATCCCTCCATGGTCTCACTCCTCCCCGTCTCTTAATCTCCTCCAGCCCACAAGCCTCCAACATTTCTGCTCTCTGCTAATTCTGGCCTCATGAGCATCCCCAATTTTAATTGTTCCACCATGTGTGGCTGTGCCTTCAGCTGTCAATGCCCTAAACTCTGGAATTCCCTCCCAAATCTCTCTGTTTCTCTACCTCTCTTTCCTCCTTTAAGGCGCTCCTTAAAACTTATCTCTTTAAGTGGCTTGGTGTCAAATTTTGTTTGACAACGCTCCTTTGAAGTGCTTTGGGACCTTTTATTACATTATTACGTGCTATATAAATATAAGTTGTTGTTGAGATATTTCTGCAATAACCAGGACAGCTGCAGATCTCACACAAATGACTGGGGTTACTGATAGCTCATAAAGAACTCAGATGTGAGCAACAAATTCAGGTACTTACTTTTTATTTTATTTAGAGATACAGCACTGAAACAGGCCCTTCAGCCCACCAAGTCTGTGCTGACCAACAACCACCCACTTATACTAATCCTACATTAATCCCATATTCCCTACCACATATACTCCATTCTCCTATCTACACTAGGTGTAATTAACAATGGCCAATTTTCCTACCGACCTGCAAGTCTTTGGCTGTGTGAGGAAACTGGAGCACCCAGCAGAAACCCACACAGTCACAGGGAGAACTTATAAACTCTGTACAGGCAGTACCCAGAACTGAACCTGGGTCGCTGGAGCTGTGAGGCTGCGGTGCTAACCACTGCGCCACTGTGCCGCCCATAACTCATAAGATAAAAAGCAGACAGTTATTATTATCAGGAATTATTTTGAACCAGATTTAGTGAGCACAGACTAGTCTGAAGGACACATTTCTGCCATGAGTTGAATATATTTCCTGTGGAATCTCTCAGTAATGTCTCTCTGAAAGTTTTACCTGGAAACATAAACTGTTGCAAACTCCCTTCTCTCTACATAAGCAGCTTGTATTATCTTACAGTTCACCATACTGGCACTTCTCCAATATCTCGTACAAGTGGATGTTCTTCATAAGCAAGCTTTGGCAGTGAGTAGTCAGTGAATTATTCACCTGTAGGGACTGTGACAGCAAGCCCATTTTTGTCCTCTCCCAGCCTTCACAGAATCACAGAATTGTTACAGCACAGAAGGAGGCCATTCGGCCCGTTGTGTCTACGCTGGCTCTCTAAATGAGTAATTTACCTAGTGCCACTCCCCCAACTCCTCCCCGTAGCACTGCACATTCTTCCTCTTCAGATAATAATCCAAGTCCCTCTTGAATGCCTCAATTAAAACTGCCTCCACCCACTCTCAGGCAGTGCATTCCAGATCCTAACCACTCACTGCATGAAAAAGATTTTCCTCATGTCACCATTACTTCTTTTGCCAATTACCTTAAATCTGTGCCCTCCAATTTTCGATCCTTCCACCAGTGGGAACAATTTTTCCCTATCTACTCTGTCCAGACCCCTCATGACCTATCATACCTCAATCAAATCTCCTCTCAACCTTCCCTTCTCCAAGGAAAACAGTCCCAACTTCTCCAATCTATCCACGTAACTGAAGTTCCTGGAACCACCTTTATGCACTCTCTCAAATGCATTCACATCTTTCCTAAAGTGTGGTGCCCAGAACTGGATGCAATACTTCGGTTGAGGCCAAACCAGTCTTCTATACAACTTTAACATAACTTCCTGGTGTTTGTACTTTATGTTGCTATTAATAAAGCCCAGAATACTGTATGCTTTATTAACCACACTCTCAACCTGTCCTGCCACCTTCAATAACTTATGCACATATACGCTCAGGCCCTTCTGCTCCTGCACCCCTTTTAGAATTGTACTTTTTATTTTATATTTTCTCAGCATTCTTCCTACAAAAATTAATCACTTCACACATCTCTGCATTAAATTTTATCTGCCACTTGTCCGCCCATTCCAACAACCTGTATTATGCCCTTTCGAAGTTCTACACTATCTTCCTCACAGTTCACAATGCTTCCAAGTTTTGTGTCATCTGCAAAAAATTGTGCCCTGTACACCAAGGGCTAGGTCATTAATATATATCAGGAAAAGCAAGGGTCCCAACACTGACCCTTGGGGATCTCCACTACAAAACTTCTTCCTGCCCGAAAAACATACATTAACCACTACTCTTTGTTTCCTGTCATTCAGCCAATTTTGTATCCATGCTACTACTGTCCCTTTTATTCCATGAGTTATAACTTTGCTCACTGTATCAAATGCTTTTTGGAAGTCCATGTACACACATCAACAGTATTACCCTCATTAACCCTCTCTGTTACCTCATCAAAAAACTCCAGAAAGTTAGTTAATTTGCCCCTAAGAAATCCATGCTGGCTTTCCTTAATTAACCCACATTCATCCAAGTGACAATTAATTTTGTCCCGAATTAATGTTTCAAGAAGCTTCCCAGCCACTGAGGTTAAACTGACCGGCCTGTAGTTGCTGGGCTTATCTTTACACCCTTTTTTGAACAAGGGTGTAACATTTGCAATTCTCCAGTCCTCTGGCACCACCCCAAATCTAAGGAAGATTGGAAAATTATGATCAGTGCCTCCACAATTTCTACTCTCACTTCCCTCAGTGTCCTTGGATGCATCTCATCCGGTCCTGGTGCCTTGCAAATTCTAACAGAAGTCATTGGACAGCAGTTTGGAACAGAAACCTTGGCTAATCTTATTCCTGGATAAGGGACATCAAGGCAAAATACAATGGGGTAGAGTTTCAGCTTTGGGTGCAATCAACAATCTGGGTGCAAATTGCCGATCACATGGAGGAGGGAGGCCGATCCTGGGGAGGTGGGGAGGGTGCAGTGGGATGGTCAATCCTGGTATATGGGGGCTACTGATCCCAAGAGGAGGGAGGGACTGATCCCAGGCAGCAGAGTGGCAATCCCAGAGGAGTGATCCCACAGTTCTTGAGAGAGTGCCAATCCCATTGTCCCTGGGAAGGGTCCAATCAACATCCCAGGGGTTACCATTGACCAGAAATTGAACTGGAGCAGCCATATAAATACTGTGGTTACAACAGCAGCTCAGAGACTGGGAATTCTGTGGTGAGTAACCCATCTCCTGACTCCCCAAAGCCTGTCCACCATCTACAAGGCACAAGTCAGGAGTGTAATGGAATGCTCTCCACTTGCCTGGATGGGTGCAGCTCCAACAACGCTCAAGAAGTTCGACACCATCCAGACAAAGCAGCCCGCTTGATTGGCACCCCATCTACAAACATTCACTCCCTCCACCACCGGCGCACAGTGGCAGCTGTGTGTACCATCTACAAGATGCACTGCAGCAATGCACCAAGGCCTCAACTCTACTTTCCTGTCTGCCCTTATATCCTTTGACTCCCTTGTCAATCAAGAATCTATCTAATTCAGCCTTGAATATATTTAATGACCCAGCCTCCACTGCTGTGTAAGCTTATTAGGTTACTAAAAAGTTAGTAACCAGAATACTGATTGTTAAAATCCAGATATTCTAAACTAACAACTGAATTATTATCATAAACTAACATTTAGCTTTATTAGTACCCTTCTTTGTAGTATCGTAAAGTCGAAAAACTTAGGAAAAGGGTACAGTATAGACAAGATGCCAAGGTAGAGGGAATCTGGGAGATTATGTCAAGTTTTAAAATGCTTACTTGCAGTAAAAGAGTGAGACCTTGAGAGCAGACAGTGAAAACAGCTTCTGTCAGAACAAAATGTAGATTTGTCTCGGAATGCGATAAGTGACCACCAAATGTAAAAGCATTGAGATAAAGTCGTCAACACAAAGGGATATTAAATATGTAAATCCAGAACATTAGCAACAGCCAAAGAATGATCCTTGATCGGTTAAGAAAGGCATCCTTTAAACACAAAGCTAAAGATGATTGGGGAAGGGAGGGTTAATTGGTAGCAGCCAGGATAAAAGATGGCTTGACTGTGTCCCTGTATGACAGAGAATCTTTAAACAAGAGACAAGAGAGTGAGAGACCAACCAAAAAACTAGAAGACCAGAAGCTGCAAGAGAAAGAGTCTGTAATACCGGTAGTATCTGTGTTAGCCAGTTAATCACCGCCTGAGTTTGTAACTATGGTTAATCTGAAAATTTAATAAACTTGTCCTTACCTTTATCTCAATAAAGTCGATTCAACACAAGTTTTGTGCTGCCAAGTCCATTCCCACCTTAGAAGGGGGCATAAACCACTCCTATATTATCTAATCCTACAGCTTCTGGGGAAGAGAATTCCACAGACTAATGATACTTGGAGAGAAAAAATTTCGCCTCATCTCCATCTTAAGTGGGACACCCCTTATTTTTAAACTGTGTTCCCTAGTTCTAGTCTCTCCCACAAGGGGAAACATCCTCTCAGCACCCTAAAATATTTTTCTTTTGATAAATCGGCTTAGCAAACAAACAGGATCTCTGGTCATCATTGAATCTTTAGCATCCAACTAAACTAGTAGACAGGACCTCAGTTAGACCTCACCCAAAGGATGGTACTTGTAACAATGCAGTATTGTCTCAGTACTGAACAGTAGTGCATCCTGGATTAACAACTCAAATCCTGGACAGGTTCTTGAACCCAGAACCCTTGGACCAAGAAGCAAGATTGTTACCAAATGTTTCAAACTTAAACCATCAGATGAATTTAATACTAGATTACTAGACTGAAAGGTGAAAATGTCATCAATTGAGTTCCTCATGCAAAATAACATTTCCAATCTTCCACAGTGAAATGAAGCACAAAAATTCAAGCTTTATCTTCAAATATTGAAGGCATCTTTATTTTTCAGTTTTCTGCATCTGAATCAAATTGGCCCTAAGCATTATTGTGTACGTATATATATATTTATATTAAATCGAGATAAGTAAATTGAATAAGCTGTCTGCGATTTCATGTTATTAAGATAGGTTATCGAGAGAAATAGGTTGGTATGTTTTAGTGATAAGGGTGCAAATGAATTAAGGCAAAGTGTGATCGCGTGAAATAGGATTGCTCAGGGCTACGTGAAGATGGTCTATCAAGGTGCATGTGAAAGAACTATTAAATACCTTGTAAACTGTGGCTGAATGACATTGAAAGTTTTTATATTATATATACATATGCTATATATATATATATATACAAAATATAAAACATCTCTTACTTCCCAGAGTAGGAGGACTCCGCTGTGTTGCAAAGGTGCTGCCTGCCTTACAGGAAAGATCAGCTGTAAAGTGAATTTCAGATGTAATTCATCCTCCTGACAGAAATGGACAACTATCAGTATTTAAGACAGATCAGAGGTGAAGGGGAGCAAGCGATCCCTCCTAAGCTCAAAAGTGAGATTTTATTTCAATGCAATTTTCTCACTTTCCCTCCTGAATACACTAATTCATGCTGTAGTGCAGTCCTATGTTTAGCAGCAATCCCCTAATACCTCATCCAAGGAGCCAATCTTTAAGTGTGAATATAGACAATCAAAGGGGGGAATTTTGTCCTGGCGACAGGGGTTTTGACGTCTGGAGAAACCGACACCAAGATCCCCACCTCGCCTCTTTTCTGGAAGGCCCGCCAAATTTATTGCCAATCAGGCACTTAAGTAGACAGCAGCGAGCCTTCCATAGGAAGTCGTCAGAAGTCCTGCCCTTGGAAAGCTGCCGGCCAATCAGAGGCCAGCAGCTGCAGTGCCACTGCAGAGGCGGTGGCTGCAGCTGGAGGTGACCGTCCTAGAGGCCGAGGAACGCCGCTGGAGCCAGGCCTCAGGTAGCACAGGGTGGGAGAGGTCTTGTGGGGTGGGGTCATGGGGTAGGCTGGGGGGGGGGGGGGGGTGGGGTCACGGGGTAGGGAGGGGGTGTTCGGCAGCAAAGGCAGGGGGTGATCCTCAGCGAGTCCCTGCCTTCCTGATGCCGGGTCCCTCATTCAGGCACCTCCAACAGTGCAGCACTCCCTCAGTACTACAGTGGAGTATCAGTCGGGATTATGTGCTGGAATAGGGCTTGAGCCTACAACCTTCTGACTCAGAGGTGATAGGCACGGCTGGCACCAAACATGTCAACTAGCTGTTTGGAGGTCATTACAGACAAGGTTGATTCTGTCCTCGACCAATACCCACCCACTTTCCAGCCAGGTCTATTAGGTAACCATCAGCAGTTGGGGTCTAGTCAATTTTCATAGAAATATAGGGAAGTTACAATGCGAAAATAGATTGTTCTGCTCCAATCAGTCCATGATGGCTTTACCCTCCCTATGAGGAAATGGCCCTAATCACAGTTACACAACCTCTTCCCATTTCCTTTTAACCCATTTCCCTTCATCCACCTATCCAATCTAATCTTAAATTTTGACATTCACTAATCCTGGAAGTGAATTCCACAGCCTTGTAACTCTCTGTGTGAAGATGTTTCTGCTGCCCTCTGTTCTAAATCTCTGACCTTTAATCTTGTGTCTATGCTCTCAGGTTCTAGACCTCTCAATTACTAGAAGCAGTCTGCTTCTATGTACCCCATTCCACCCCTTTATAAGTTTAAACATTTCTATCCCATTGCCCCATAATCTGCCTTGTTCTAAGAAAAAAGACTCAATTTTTCAAGTCTTTCTTTGTATTTGTATTTCCTCATATCAACATCATAATGAATCTGCACTGCATCCTCTCGAAAGCCTCAATACTGCAGAAAGTATTCTAAATGAAGTCAATTTAAGATTTTAAACACACTTATTATTACCTGATGTCTTTTATATTATATAACTCATGATCAAACTTAGAACTGCAATCAATTTTTTGCAGCCTTATCAGTCTGAGGTATTACGGCGTGTCCGTGCTGGCCAAAAAAACTAGCCGCCCAATCTAATCCCACCTTCCAGCACGTGGTCCATAGCCTTGCAGGTTACAGCACTTCAGGTGCATGTCCAGGTACTTTTTAAAAGAATTGAGGGTTTCTGCCTCCACCACCATGCCTGGCAGTGAATTCCAGACACTCACCACCCTCTGGGTGAAAAAGCTTTTCCTCATGTCCCCTCTAATCCTTCTACCAATCACCTTAAATCTGCGCCCCCTGGTAATTGGCCTCTCCGCTAAGGGAAACAGGTCATTCCTATTTACTCTATCTAGGCCCCTCATAATTTTGTACACATCAATTATGTCACCCTTTAGCTTCCTCTGTTCTAAAGAAAACAACCCCAGCCTATCCAATCTTTCCTCATAGCTGCAACTTTGGAGCCCTGGCAACATTCTTGTAAATCTCCTCTGTACTCTCTCCAGAGTAATTATGTCCTTTCTGTAATGTGGTGACCAGAACTGTACGCAACACTCCAGCTGTGGCCTAACCAGCGTTTTATGCAGTTCCAGTAATACATCGCTGCTTTTGTATTCTATACCTCAGCCAATAAAGGAAAGCATTCCATATGCCTTCTTCACCATTCTATCTACCTTCTTGTGAAGTGCTGTAACCTGCAAGGCTATGGACCACGTGCTGGAAGGTGGGATTAGATTGGGCGGCTAGTTTTTTTGGCCAGCACGGACACGCCGTAATACCTCAGACTGATAAGGCTGCAAAAAATTGATTGCAGTTCTAAGTTTGATCATGAGTTATATAATATAAAAGACATCAGGTAATAATAAGTGTGTTTAAAATCTTAAATTGACTTCATTTAGAATACTTTCTGCAGTGTTGAGGCTTTCGAGAGGATGCAGTGCAGATTCATTATGATGTTGATATGAGGAAATACAAATACAAAGAAAGACTTGAAAAATTGAGTCTTTTTTCTTAGAACAAGGCAGATTATGGGGCAATGGGATAGAAATGTTTAAACTTATAAAGGGGTGGAATGGGGTACATAGAAGCAGACTGCTTCTAGTAATTGAGAGGTCTAGAACCTGAGAGCATAGACACAAGATTAAAGGTCAGAGATTTAGAACATGCACTCCAAGGTCTCTCACTTCTTCTACTCCCTCTCAATATCCTCCCATTTATTGTGTATTCCCTCGCTTTATTTGCCCTCCCCAAATGCATTACCTTACACTTCTCTGGATTGAATTCCATTTGCCACTTTTCCGCTCACTCAACCAAGCCATTGATATCATTCTGGAGTCTACGGCTATCCTCTTCATTATCAACTACATGGCAAATTTTTGTGGCATCAGCAAATTTCCCAATCATACCTCCGACATTTAAGTCCAAAACATTAATACATACCACAAACAGTAAGGCACCCAACAGTGAGCCCTGTGGAACGCCACTGGAAACAGCTTTCCATTCACAAAAACATCCGGCGACTACTACACTTTGTTTCCTATCCCTGAGCCAATTCTGGATCCAACTTGCCATATTCCCCTGTATCCCATGGGCTTTTATTTTACTGACCAGTCTGCCATGCGGGACCTTGTCAAATGTCTTACTAAAGTCCATGTAGACCACATCCCTGCACTACCTTCATCAATCCTTCTTGTTACTTCCTCAAAAAACTCAATTAAGTTAGTAAGACATGACCTTCCCTTAACAAATCCGTGCTGACTATCCCTGATTTATCCGTGCCTTTCTAAGTGGCAGTTTTTCCTGTCCCTCAGAATTGATTGTAATAATTTACCCACCACCGAGGTCAGACAGACCAGCCTATAATTATTTGGTCTATCCCTCGCACCCTTTTTAAACAATAGTACAATGTTCGCAGACCTCCAATCGTCTGATACCTCGGTGTATCTAGTGAGGATTTGAAGATGATCCTCAGCACATCTGCTATTTCCTCCCTAGATTCCATTAACAGCCTGGGATGCAATCCATCCGGCCCTGGTTGTTTAATCCACTTTCAAGGATGTCAGACCCTCTAGTACTTCCTCTCTCATTATGCTTATCGTATCTAATATTTCACACTCCTCTTCTTTAACCACAATGTCTGCATCAACCCTCTCCTTTCTGAAGGCAGAGACAAAAAACTCATTAAGAACCCTGCCCACATCTTCTGTATCCACACATAAGTTCCCCTGTACATCTCTGATAGGCCCTACCCTTTCCTTAGTTATCCTCTTGCTTTTAATGTACTGATTAAAACATTTTCGGGTTTTCCTTGATTATACCTGCCGATAATTTTTCATGTCCTCTCTTTGCTTTTCTAATTTCCTTTTTTACTTCACCCCTTCACTTTCTTTACTCCTCTAAGTTTCTAAAGTAGTAAGATTTTTGTGATCGTCATAAGCTTTCTTTTTCTGCTTTAACTTACCCTGTAAGCTACGAGATAACCAGGGGGCTCTAGCTTTGGCAGTACCACCCTTTATCTTTGTGGGGACATGCCTACACTGTGCCTGTAGTGTTTTGCTTTTGAATGCCTCCCACTGGTTTGCCACTGATTTTCCTTCAAGCAGCTGTATCCAGTCCACTTTTGCCAGGTCACCTCTCAGCTTCGTAAAATTTGCCTTCCCTCAATTTAGAACCTTTACTCCTGTTTTATCTTTGTCCTTTTCCATGATTATTCTAAAACTAACTGTATTATGGTCACTATCTCCAGGTTCCCATCCCCCTGCTAAACTTGTTTAAATCATCCCCAACAGCACTAGCAAACCTTCCTGCAAGGATATTTGTCCCAATCCTGTTCAGGTGCAGACCATCCACCTTCCCCGGAACCGGTCCCAATGCCCCAGAAATCTGAAGCCCTCCATCCTGCACCATCTCACCAGCTACACATTCATCTGGTGTATTTTTCTATTTCTATACTCACTAGCACGTGACCTTGGGAGTAATCCGGAGATTACTACCTTTGAGGTCCTGCTTGCTGATCTCGTTCCTAACTCCCTAAACACAGCCTGCAGGACCTCATCCCTCTTTCTTCCTATATCATTGGTATCAATGTGGACCATGACCTCTGGCTTGCACTCTTGCCCTCCAGAATGCGGCACAGTGGCGCAATGGTTAGCACCGCAGCCTCACAGCTCCAGCTACCCGGGTTCAATTCTGGGTACTGCCTGTGTGGAGTTTGCAACTTCTCCCTGTGGCTGCGTGGGTTTCCTCCGGGTGCTCCGGTTTCCTCCCACATGCCAAAGACTTGCAGGTTGATAGGTAAATTGGCCATTATAAATTGCTCCTGGTATAGGTAGGGAAATATAGGGACAGGTGGGGATGTGGTAGGAATATGGAATTAGTGTAGGATTAGTGTAAATGGGTGGTCGATGGTCGCACAGACTCGGTGGGCCGAAGGGCCTGTTTCAGTGCTGTATCTCTAAATCTAAAAAAAAAAATGCTCTGTATCCGCTCAGTGATATCCATGACCCTTGCACCAGGGATGTAACATACCATCCTGGAATCACGTCTGCGACCAAAGAAACGCCTGTCTGTGCTCCTAACTATAGAATCCCCTATCACTATTGCTCTCTTGTCCTTTCTCCTCCCTCCCTGCACAGCTGAGCCACCCATGGTGCTCTGGTCATGACTCTCACTGCTCTCTCCAGAAGAACCCTCTCTCCCATCGGTACTCAGAACTGAATACCAGTTAGAAAGTGGGATGCCCTCTGGGGACTCCTGTACTACCTACCTTGACCTTCTTGTCTGTTTAGCAGCCACCCAGTCCCTCTCTGCCTGTGCTCTCTTAAGCTCCAGGGTGACTACCTCCTGAAACGTGCTATCCACGTAGTTTTCTGCCTCGCAGATGCACCACAGTGACTTCAGCCGTCGCTCAAGTTCCGTAACCCGGAGCTCAAGCTTCTGCTGCAGATGTGTTTGTCAACGACACATGGTGCATCCACAACTTCCCACATGCCACAGGAGGCACATTCCACTTGGCCGAGCTGCCCTGCCATTACTTAGCTTTACAAACTAATTACTGCTAGTGTAATAAGTTTAATAACTTACCAGTTACTTGCCAATCAGCTTCTTCCCCTGTACGCGGAGGCTGAAAAGGCAGAAAAAAAAGAAAGACTGCAAAGAGCACCTCTTTCCCCGAGTCAGTGAAATCCCTCACACACAACTCACAGCCTCACTCTGTCCAAACAGCAATATTCTAATAAGTAATTATTAATAAATTACACTAATTAAAAAACCTTAGTATTTTATGTATTTATTTATTAGCATTGAAACAGGCCCTTCAGCCCACCGAGTCTGTGCCGACCAACAACCACCCATTTATACTAATCCTGCATTAATCCCATATTCCCTACCACATCCCCACTATTCGCCTACCACCTACACTAGGGGCAATTTACAATGGCTAATTTACCTATCAACCTGCAAGTCTTTGGCTGTGGGAGGAAACCGGAGCACCCGGCGGAAACCCACGCGGTCACAG